>NW_027438687.1:40000-45000 GCF_000715075.1 Nicotiana tabacum | reverse complement strand
TGAGTCTCCCTGTTTTTTGTTCCATTCTCAAGTCCCTGAACTTATGAAGTCTTGTTTCGGTAGTGGACCAATTCGTTAACATACCGCCAAGCCATTTTTTATTAACATAATGACACCGGGCCCTTATTGCAGCCCACTCTACTGAATCAGCTGCTTTATTTTTGGTACCAACAATTAAGAATTGTTTTCCCCTACTTGCTGCGTCAAAAACTAAATCACAAGCTTCTGATAAAAAACGAGCAGTTCTAGTAAGATTTGTAATATGAATACCCTTACGCTTTGCAGAAATATAAGGCGCCATTTTAGGATTCCATTTCCTAGTACCATGACCAAAATGAACTCCTGCCTCCATCATCTCTTCCAAATTTATGTTCCAATATCTTCTTGTCATTTCTCTCCACACCCCCCCCTTTTTTTTTATTCTTTTTCAAAAAAAAAAAAGAGACGAGGAACCCTGAACTGAAATAAATAATTGTTCCGATGGAACCTTCTCTTCTACCGTAGATTGGACGTAGATACACGACCCAAACCATTATTCTTTTCTATTCATTATTCTTTTTATTACCAAAGCAAATAACCATACCAAATGCAGATAGCGAAAGAGATGAATCCGTTGTTAGGAATCATTAAATCCTATAAACGATTGTTCGGGTATATCGTGGAAATTTTTTGAAAGACAAGAATCAAATAATTTTTTGTGGTGGAACAAAATATCTCTCATCTCCCCCTCGAATAGATTCTTTTTTTTGTTTCCAAAGGAATGTTGTTATGTTGTTTTGAAGGGTGCACTAATCCCTTGAATCCGGTACCAACGGGTATCACCCCCCCAAAACAACGTTCTCTTTCAGGCCTTTCAACCAATCGATACGACCCCGGAGAGCCGCTTTTGCTAAAACTCGAGCAGTTTCTTGAAAACTCGCTTCAGATATGAAACTTTGAGTATTGAGAGATGCTCTTGTTATTCCCAATAAGACGACTCGGTAACAGATCGCTTCTTCCAAAGCGCGCCCCATTCGTTCTGCTCGCAACAATCCAATAAGTTCTCCGGGTGAAAAAACATTAGACATTCCATCTTCTGAAACCAACACTTTTGATGTTATTTGACGTACAATAATTTCTAGATGCCTATTATGAATCTGCACCCCCTGGGAGCGATAAACCTGTTGGATTTTATTAACCAAAGAGATTCGGCTTTGCGCTATAGTTAGCTCAGCACCAATCAAGAATCCCCAAGGAATTCCAAGAATTCTTGTTATACATTTGTTCCAACCCTCAATCCTCTTTTCTAGATTCATGGATATTGAATCAACCGAACGCACTTCTAACACCTGTTCTACTTTTGGAAGACCTTGTGTTATATCACCAGATCTCGATTTTTCATATATAAATGTAACTAATGTATCTCCTTCGTAAAGGGTTTCCCCATAATGGCCATGAACAGTTGCTCCGGGGGTGGCCAAATAAGGCTTAGCTGATCGTATCACTATCGAATCAACTTGAACAAGTATAACTTGACCCGATTTGAGGGGCGGTCCATTTTTGGCTATACATACATTTTCACAAATAAACTGTCCAAGACTAATTATTTTAGATGTCTCTTCACAATAATTGTGATGGAGAAAATACCAATTCAAATTGAATGGATTTAAAATAATGTTACGACACGGATCGGGATTAAAAATTTTTCCATTTTCATCCATTAAATAATATTTAAATTTAATCACTTGAAAAGTCTGTTTTAAATTGTCAAGTTGCAAATAGTTAGTTACTAAGATCTGATTATGAGTTATTAAATGGTAAGATGAATAAAAATTCTCAATTGGAAGGGATGTTCCTAAAGGGCCCAATGAATTCCTAATTGGAATTAGGGGATCTTTTTAATTGATTTTTTTATCACACTGTGATATTTTACATCCTTGAATGGCCCCATTCGAGAACAATTGGCTGCTGACAAAATTATCAACGACTGACATTCCTTATTTCTATTTAACAACGTATGAATAGTTCCTTGAGGTTGGTTAATAGATTGTTGAATTTTTGCCTTGGAATAGGAATAAATGGAAGAAAAGGGGTTGATATTGGTACAATCTGATCCATTATCAGAGAGCAATCCTGACCCCGACGGATCATTCCTTTTTCCGATATACGAAATAGGGGATTTCACTAAGTTGATTCTTAGGAAATGTCGAATCAAACCATTTGTCCTTATTTCAACAAAAGAAGCACGGGCTTCTTCGCAAGAAGAACTTTTTTTGTCTTGGTTCCAATTTAATACTAAACAAGTCCGAACTAATTGAATACTTGTGTCAGAAATTCCTCGAATCGGTTTGCCATTTCCATAAAGGATATAATTGACAATTCGAAGTTGCACATTATCCCTTTCCTGCAATGGATCCGGTGGAAAAAGGGTTGCTAAATTTATACCGTCCGTTAT
This sequence comes from Nicotiana tabacum, assembly GCF_000715075.1. Classification (NCBI taxonomy): domain Eukaryota; kingdom Viridiplantae; phylum Streptophyta; class Magnoliopsida; order Solanales; family Solanaceae; genus Nicotiana; species Nicotiana tabacum. The sequence goes on along the minus strand of NW_027438687.1, from coordinate 42,566 downwards.
TTCATATGTGACGACAGGTCGAACTAAAACAAAAAACTTTTTCTTGCTAGGTGTAATCCGTTGGACATAGATCCAATTTTTCACTTTTTTGGATTCCTTGGAATTTCTTTTTCCTGTTCCTGGTGGTATCAAAACGCCGGTATGTCGGGATATCTTATCTGTCTCTCCAGGAAAATGGATATCTCCAGAAAAGATTTTAAGTTCAATTCGTTTTTTTTTCTCTCCACCCGGACCAACCCACCGACTCGGCTTCTTAGATTTAAGGTGATTTGTGTATCTACCCCAACGATACTATTGTTCCGTACCATTATGGAAGAAGATCCGGGCAAGATATGCACCTCTTCAGGAATGAAAAAAAATCGATCTACTTTCATTTGGTATTTTGGCCTAAATTCCTTGACTCCTCGATACTCAAGCAAATCCTCTTTTTTGATGACTGAATGCGTTTCTACAGTCCCATATTTAATAATGCCCGAACTCTTTCTTCTGTATCGAGGATCATCGAAATAAGCAAGAATACTATTTCGACGGAAAATACCATTTACGGGGATTTCAATCGAGATACCTGAACAGGGCATTAGTTCATTCTCGAGTTCTTGAATCGAGTGTAGTGGAATGATGAATTTATTTCTTCGCCTTTTTGACAATAAATCAGAATTCTCGTGGAGAATAGGCGAATATACGAGATTATACTGACCAGCACATATAATTCGATTAAGGTCTGAATAATCAGGAATCCTATCTTCTTTTTTACCAGAAAAATCCGAACTAAATAATTTCTGCCTCGCCTGATCGTTGGTTACTGAGAGGTTAGAAGTATATCTTCGCTTGCCAGAAAGAAAATGCGCATTCATTTGATCCTGATCCTTGTGGATCGAAAGGTAGACTAGACTGGACCTGCACGGCCTTCCTAATAATATCCATAAATGGCTTGTTTTTGGTAATAGATGAACATTACCGTATGTAAATTCGGGTGCATGATAGACATCGGTACTCCAGTGCATTTCTCCGTCTGAATCAGAATAAATATGTTTTCGAACCTTCTCTTTAAAATTCAAAGTGGATATTCCTGCGCGAATCTCAGCAATTACTTGTTCTGATTCTACATATTGATCGTTTTGAACTAAAAGCAAACTTTTGGGTGGAATATTCACATTATGTAGAATATCTTCACTCTCAATAGTTACATACAAGTCTATAGAACATAGAAAGGCGGGATGCCCATGACGTGTACGTGTCGGATGAACCAAATCCTCATTGAATTTGATTTTTCCATTAGATGGGGCTCGCACATGTTCTGCAGTACCCCCCGTGAATACTCCTCCGGTATGAAAAGTTCTTAATGTTAATTGAGTACCCGGTTCTCCAATCGATTGACCTGCAATAATACCTACAGCTTCCCCCAATTCAACCAGGTCGCCATGAGTAGGACTCCGGCCATAACATAATCGACAAATCCAAGATGTACTCCTACAAGTAAAGGGAGTTCGAATAGAGATTGGTTGTGCCCGAAAGGTTATGAATCGATTTACAAGTCCAATGCCAATGTCTTGATTTCTAGTGGCAATACATCGCGGACCCATGTATATATCATCTGCTAATACACGACCAATTAATGTTTGGATAAAAATCCTTTCCGGCATCATCCCATTCCGAGGACTCACAGAAATACCCCGGGCGGTGCCACAATCCGTTCGACGTACAACAATGTGTTGAACTACTTCAACAAGTCTGCGAGTGAGATATCCAGCGTCTGATGTTCGTACAGCAGTATCCACAACTCCTTTACGGGCTCCGTAGCAAGAAATGATGTATTCTGTTAAAGAGAGTCCTTCGCGTAAATTGCTTTGAATAGGTAAATCAATCATTTGTCCTTGAGGATCTGACATTAATCCTCTCATACCTACTAATTGATGTACCTGAGATGCATTTCCTCTAGCTCCCGAGAAAGACATTATATGAACTGGATTAAAAGGGTCAGTCATCCTAAAATTAGGATTCATTTCTTGTCGCAAATATTCACTTGTAGCATACCATATTTCAATGGATTGACGTAATTTTTCTACCGCGTGTACATTCCCATAATGATGGTGTTTTTCCAAAATCAAACTTTGTTGTTCAGCATCTTGAACTAGCCATCCCTTAGAAGGTATTGTTAAAAGATCATCAATTCCTAATGAAATGGATGTAGCAGTAGCTTGTTGGAACCCCAGAGTTTTTACTTGATCCAGGATATGTGATGTATATGCCATTCCGAAGTGATCTATTAATCTACTAATAAGTCGTTTCATGGCAGTTCCGTTTATCGCTTTATTGTGAAAGACCAGATTGGCCCGTTCTACCATTTAATATTTGGAAAATATTTTTTGGCGATTCGAATTTTTTAATATTATTTGTTTTATTAGGACTTTTATTAGGACTAATGTCTATTTCTGGAGTTACTTTCTTTTTCTCTTTTGTAATTCTTTCTATTTGATTTTTGATTGTACTTGTTCTATCAGTCAAATCCTTCATTTTGCTTTCTATCAGTGAAGAATTTGGCCAATTTCCAGATTCAATTTGACTA
>NW_027438687.1:15000-20000 GCF_000715075.1 Nicotiana tabacum | reverse complement strand
TTTACTGGGTACGCCTTATATACCGCTTTTGGGCAACCTTCTCAACAACTAAGAGATCCATTCGAGGAACATGGAGACTAGTTGAAGTACTGAGCCTCCCGATACCGGGAGGCTCAGTTCTTCAACTGAGATAATGAAAAATTATTTCACCTTTTTAGTTCTTTTTTGTTGGAACTTTAGGCGGTTCTCGAAAAAAGATAGCGAAAAAAATTATCCCTAGAGTCGAGACTAAGAGGAATGTATAAACCAATGCTTCCATAGATTCGATCGTGGTTTACAATTATAGCTTTCATACCTGTTTGTTTCTTTTTATTTTCTTTTTTTGTCATCTTCCGGATAAAGAACGAACAAGAGTAAAAACGAAGTTGATTCAAATAAAGATTTCTCTGGTACCCTATGTCAATAAAAGTAAAAGAAAGAAAATAAGGGCGAAAGAAAGATACCAAAGTAATGTTGTATCAGGCTGCCTGTCTTTTTGTAGTTGGATCTCCAAGTTTTTGGAATGCTCCAAATTCGACTTGAGCATCTAAATCTGGGTCAATACCAGCAAAAACATCTCTGAACAAGGTTCTAGCACCATGCCAAATGTGTCCGAAGAAGAAGAGCAAAGCAAACGAAGCATGCCCAAAAGTAAACCAACCCCTTGGACTGCTACGAAAAACACCATCGGATTTCAAAGTAGCACGATCTAATTCAAAAATTTCACCCAATTGAGCACGTCTAGCATATTTTTTCACAGTAGCAGGATCACTATAACTGACGCCGTTGAGTTCACCGCCGTAGAACTCAACAGTTACACCTACTTGTTCAACACTATACTTCGATTCTGCCCTTCTAAAAGGAACATCGGCTCTAACAATTCCATCGCCATCTACCAAAACGACCGGAAATGTTTCAAAAAAGTAGGCATACGACGTACAAAAAGTTCACGGCCTTCTTTATCTCTAAAGATAGGGTGTCCTAACCATCCAACCGCTATTCCATCCCCGTTATCCATTGAGCCCGCTCTGAATAATCCCCCTTTTGCCGGATTATTGCCGATGTAATCATAAAAAGCTAATTTTTCAGGAATTTTAGACCAGGCTTCTGATAAACTTTGATTTTCTGCTAGCCCAGCACTAACTCTTCGATATATTTCTTGCTGGAAGTACCCCTGATCCCATTGGTAACGAGTGGGCCCAAATAATTCAATCGGGGTAGTTGCCGAACCATACCACATAGTTCCGGCAACAACAAAAGCTGCAAAAAAGACAGCAGCGATACTACTGGAAAGGACGGTTTCAATATTTCCCATACGCAATCCTTTGTATAGACGTTGTGGCGGACGGACGCTAAGATGGAATAGGCCCGCTAATATGCCCAATGTTCCTGCTGCAATATGATGAGAGGCTATTCCTCCTGGAACAAAAGGATCAAAACCTTCCACGCCCCACGCTGGATTTACAGGTTGTACTTTTCCCGTTAGTCCATAAGGGTCGGACACCCATATTCCGGGACCATACAAGCCTGTTACATGAAATGCACCAAAACCAAAACAAGCCACCCCTGAGAGAAATAAATGAATTCCAAAGATCTTTGGCAAATCCAAAGAAGGTTTTCCTGTACGTTCATCACAAAATATTTCTAGATCCCAATACACCCAATGCCAGATAGCTGCCAAAAAGCATAAGCCAGAAAACACAATATGTGCTCCAGCTACACCTTCGTAACTCCAAATACCCGGATTCGTTACAGTCCCCCCTGTGATACTCCAACCGCCCCATGAATTGGTTATTCCTAAACGAGTCATGAAGGGTATAACGAACATACCCTGTCTCCACATTGGATCAAGAACAGGATCAGAAGGATCAAAAACCGCTAATTCATACAGAGCCATCGAACCGGCCCAACCAGCAACCAGAGCTGTATGCATTATATGAACAGAAAGCAACCGACCGGGATCATTCAATACAACGGTATGAACACGATACCAAGGCAAACCCATGGAAATACCCCTTATATCAAAGATAAATAGACACTACGTAACTTTATTGCATTGGAAAAGACTATAATATGACTATCCTATGGACCACTCTTGTTCAGTCGATTATTTCCGAACAAGGGTGTTCTATTCTGTTGGTAATAATGGAACAATTCTGTTCGTAGGAACAAAGAGAAGCAGATTTATTCTATACTCGATAAGTACCAATACGCAATGGGGGAGTTGATCCCATTTTCTATGAGCGAATGAGTCCATACTTATTTATCATTAGAAAGACCTATTCGTAATAATTTGAGTTTATTCATTCTGTCTTTCTTTATGAATTTTTATAATCTATGGATAAAATAAATACGATAAAAACCAATATGAATATTATAAAGACAATAAAAAAAATTGTTACGTTTCCACCTCAAAGTGAAATATAGTATTTAGTTCTTTCTTTCATTTAATGCCTATTGGTGTTCCAAAAGTTCCTTTCCGAAGTCCTGGAGAGGAAGATGCATCTTGGGTTGACGTATAGTGCGGCTTGTCAGATATATTGGGTCATATGGTATTTACCCGTTCTCTCCCCCGATCGAGATATCCCCCGTTTCACCCAAGAAAGATAAATTTAATCATCAAAAATTTGGAGCGTGAAGTGCAATTAGATCCATTTTTGAGGGGATTCATATTACTATTATCAATTAGAAAAATTCAATTAGAATAATTTATGGTTGGCTTGGTTGGACTAAAAAAATGAAGTATCCAGGCTCCGTTTAGAAAAAACCCAATAGGATTGGTAAGATATCTATGATTGCTATTCATATTTTTTCTTTGTAAAGAGATCCTAATTGTCAAGCAAAGTTATCTCAACTCTAAGAAATACTTGTATAAAATGAATTGAAAAAAAAAAGAAATACAAAAAGAAATGGTAATGGGAGCATTTGTCCTATATGTACAAATCCAAATCGGGCGGATCTTTACCCGGAGTAGAGCATAAACCTAAAAAGATGAAACAGACCCATTCAGGAACAAGAAAATACCATCGCGGTTTGGATTAAATCTCGATGAAAGAATACATCAATGAGAAGTTAATTCGATAAGTTTAATGACCCTTTCTTATAACTTAAAATTTTATAATAGAAAATCGAAAATATAAAAAAGGAGTCAAAACTCGTCTTTATTGAAAAATCGAAGAAAAGCCCTTTCGTTAGAAGTAAGAAAGAACCTTTCTAGAAAAAAAGAAAGAAGACTGGAATCTATACATTGATTCACAATTTTTTTGAACCGTATGCATCAAAAGGCGCATGTACGGTTCCTAAGGGATACAATTTTACCCTAATCAACCGACTTTATCGAGAAAGATTACTTTTTTTAGGCCAAGAGGTTGATAGCGAGATTTCGAATCAACTTATTGGTCTTATGGTATATCTCAGTATCGAGGATGAGACCAAAGATCTGTATTTGTTTATAAACTCTCCTGGGGGCTGGGTAATACCTGGGGTGGCTATTTATGATACTATGCAATTTGTGCGACCAGATGTCCATACAATATGCATGGGATTAGCCGCTTCAATGGGATCTTTTATCCTGGTCGGAGGAGAAATTACCAAACGTCTAGCATTCCCTCACGCTTGGCGCCAATGAGGTTTTTATTTGAGAGAAAAAAGAAGACTATGCCTTCGCCATATGAATACTAAGTAATAATAGCATGGCACTTCGAATTCGATATGAGAAATTTTTGTATTGTTTTTTTTTCAAAACATTAGATTCTGTATCGAGAGAGTAGTATGAGATAAGGGGTATTTCCGATTTTCTCTTATCTATCGGGAGTTCAGTTCAGCGTCACAAACTTTTTTGTTTTCATGCCGGAGAGTTCTTAACAATATTTATGTTATGAAAGAGTACGAAAAAAAAAAAAAGATTTTTTCCTTATTTGATCGGATTAAAAAGAAACTTTGGGATTGCTGAATCACAGACAAAAAAAAAAGAAAAAATAAACATATAAAGCAACGGAGCCATCATAGTATTTTTTAACTCCTCCGAAAGGAAGGATGGCAATTTGATCATTTACCCATCTGAGTCTGATAGATTCTATTTTTCTCTTTCTTCAATAGAAAGGAGGGGAGGTCAATTTTCTTGTAGAGCCGTATGCACAAAAGATGCCTGTACGGTTGTTCAATTCTATCTTTTTTCTATTCTTTATCTTTCTTTTCTCTTTGCTTTATCATGCGAGATAGGGGAAGCTTTTATTTTGTTATATCATCAGGGTAATGATCCATCAACCTGCTAGTTCTTTTTATGAGGCACAAACAGGCGAATTTGTCCTGGAAGCGGAAGAACTGCTGAAACTGCGTGAAACCCTCACAAGGGTTTATGTACAAAGAACGGGGAAACCCTTATGGGTTGTATCCGAAGATATGGAAAGAGATGTTTTTATGTCAGCAACAGAAGCCCAAGCTTATGGAATTGTTGATCTTGTAGCGGTTGAATGAAAATAACATGGATTTCGCGCAAATCTGTGATTTGAGATTTTATCTTCGAATTGAATATTCTATTAAATAGAAGTAATTCATCATCATTCGGTTAGGATCAATCTAAACCAACCCATCATATTATGTATACGATTCAACATGCCAACTATTAAACAACTTATTAGAAATACAAGACAGCCAATCAGAAATGTCACGAAATCCCCCGCTCTTCGGGGCTGTCCTCAGCGTCGAGGAACATGTACTAGGGTGTATGTGCGACTCGTTTAGATCATGAGCTGGCACAAAAGCAAGAAAACAACCTTTACAGTATCAATGATCAGTACCGGTGAATGGGATAGGATGGAAGAAGGAACTCCATTCATTATTAAAAAAAAAACTCTATCATATCCCTCTATTGTGTATGAAGTTTATGGTTTACGTTGGTGTAAATACAATCACCTGAATTTAAGATGATAAGAAATTCTCCATTGGTAACAAATGGTTATCCATTAAGCGGAGGAAATCTTATTTAAAAAGCATAAAACATAAAGATTAGGCAGGCTCCC
>NW_027438687.1:5000-7500 GCF_000715075.1 Nicotiana tabacum | reverse complement strand
TTAGATTGGAGAGCCCGATAGGAAATCTAAATAGTTGTGGAAGGGGGCGGAAGATACTTTATTATATACGAGGAACTCACGAAAATCTCTGAGTGCTCAAGCATCCAATCAATTGAAATGAGGGTCAACAAAAAAAGAATAGGACCTATTATTCCTACATGTTCCATTAGTAACATTCCCTTGAGATGTTACTGCAGATTTTGCTTGTGTTTAATCTTTCCCGATTAGAAATCCTATAGGAATTTCTTATAAAATGAGCGAATTTATTGGATTGGTTTATTAATAGTCTTCGTTCTTTTTGACTCTGCGCCATTGATTCCACTATTATTAGTGAGGAATAACGGAACAATTCCTTTATATTTATAGAGATAGGGGACATAATTCATATGGATATAGTAAGTCTTGCTTGGGCTGCTTTAATGGTAGTCTTTACTTTTTCCCTTTCACTCGTAGTGTGGGGAAGAAGTGGACTCTAGGGGTCCTACTAATTGAGTTAAGGAAGCAAACTGTATCAATATCAATTGCTTTCGAGATCGTTCTGCAACACGTTTTGAACAAAATCAAAATATCTTCATTTTGAAATTCCATTGGACTCGACTGGAGTAATGTATTATAGGAATCATCCTCTTTCAATCAAAGAGCTATTTCAACGATTCCCATGTTTGTAGTTCGAAAGGAAGAGGATCCCAGGAAATTTATTCGAACCTAATTCTTCCGAAATTTTCTATTCCAATCAACGGCCTCTTACCAGGTGATACTGAGGAGGGCCGGACCCTTTTTTATTTCTTTCTCTCTTTACTGTTCAAAGAAGAGGTAGTTTTGTTAAGTGTATACGCACTTTGTATGAGAAAGAAAGGATATAAACATAGTGGTTGTCTAACGAGATACTATGCAGAATAAGATCTTCAGATGAGTCACATATTGCGCATTTACCGCTTTCGAATTTTTGAAATTGGATTTATGCTTTATCGACTTATTTCATATCATGGTTCAGGCGTTAAAAATCGGTGAGGTTTACTCTTCCTTTTCGATGCCCGTGGAACTACTGTCAATGGTTTACTCAATTACTTCTTGGGAATGTTAAAAAAAAAGATTACTACGTGATTTTTTGAATCTGCCTATATCTATCGCTTTTCCTTCATTGATTTGATTCTTTCAATAGATACCGAGATTCAGATTGGAAATCAAAAATCTAGTAATTCAAACTATAAGACATAAGAGTAATTTAGATTGATCAGAACAAATAGATATAGCAAATAAATGGAATTGGATGCTATGTCAATCCCATATATGGAATTGATATTCACATATATCAAGATAATATTGTAGATTGATCTATAGATCCATATCAAAAGATCCATATCAAATGCAGCCTCTATCTTTATTTTATTCCAGGGGGCAGCTTTATAACTACAATCTAACTAATAAATAGTATGGTAGAAAGAAATAGATGAATCTTTCTTTCTACCATACTATCTATCTATTAGAATACTGCCGATTCTAGTCCACTCATTTCATTTAAGACATGAAATTAGAATCTTTTTCATTTTATTTCGTCAATTTTGGCTAAGAACTCAGAAGTCAAGTTTCATTCAAATTAGTTAATAATTAATCGTTTTGACTGACTGTTTTTACGTAAATGATAAGTAGAAAAGCGGTAGGAACTAGAATAAATAGTGCAGTAGCAATAAATGCAAGAATATTTACTTCCATAATCTCATCGGTTTTTTACTTCGCAATAACTCGGGATTTAATCCCATAGAGATGATAAATCTTTGGCCTGTAAATTCAATGAATGAATATTACCTCTCGATGATCTTGAATCGGATCAATATCATGAATAACAATATCTGAACTATCAAATCAATTCGTCGTCGAGAATTGAATAGTATAACATAGGAAGTTCTTTTATCCATACCGCCCCAAACTTGGATTCCTGACCCAATCCAAAATTCCTTTATTTATTTATCATTATCATTTTTTCTCATCTGTTCTTTTTTTCTCTCTAATCTATCTAGTTCCTTCTTGTACAATCATCTGATGAAGTCTCATCAAATAGCTCTTCCACTTCCAGTGGTCACATAGTTACAAACCCAAACAAACAATAAAAGCTAAATGGAAAAAGAAAGGAGTTTAGAACTAAACTATTTTTGACTTGGAAGACAAAGAAGTGTGATAAAGATGAGACCGTATAAAATGAATATTCATCAAATTGACTATTTTCCGATTTGTTCTTTCGTCGATGGGGCCTTAAAACAAAATGAAAAATCGGAAAAATGATTCATTCCCCTTTCTAAGAGGAGTAGGATCTTTGCTTTCCCCTCCTTTCTTCGTAGATTATTAGCCCCGGGACACCTATACCAAAAGCTCAGTGTGCAATTTGCATGAAATCTATTTTTCAACTTCAAACTAGTAAGTGAGGTTCCATAAATCCGTAGCCAGAAAAATAAATTGTTTTTTTTTTTGTTTTTTCTGGAAAGTATTTTCTTATATTAAATTT
>NW_027438686.1:0-49000 GCF_000715075.1 Nicotiana tabacum | reverse complement strand
ATAATTGGCCGCGAAATTGACATCAAAAAAGCCCCAAAAAACAACCTCACTCAGCGACCATTTTGCGGTCCGCATAGTTTTTCTACTTCTGCCCAACATTTTGCTTCAACTCCCCACGCACTGTTCAATCCAAAAAGTCCGAACCTCCATTCGCAAAGGTCTAAGGATGACTATGCAACCAAAGTGCGGCCCGCGAAATGGTTATGCGGTCGCATATTTGGCAGCAAAATCGACATAAAAATGCATAAGAAAACTGCCTCACTATGCGACCATTTTGCGATCCGCAGAGTGGTTCTGCGGCCGCAGAACGGGCCATAGAAATGCCTACTTCTGCCCAAAAATGTCTGAACCTCCCATTGCAAAAGTCTAAGGATGACAATGCGACCAAACTGCGGCCCGCGAAACATTTATGCGGTGGCATAATTGGCCGCGAAATCGACATAAAAAACACTCTAGAAACATGCCTCACTCAGCGACCATTATGCGGTTCGCATAGTGCTTCTACTTCTGCCCAACATTTTCCTTCAACTCCACAGTCACTGTTAAATAAAAAATTTCCGAACCTCCATTTACAAAATTCTAAGGATCAGTATATGGCCAAAGTGCGGCCCGCGAAATGGTTATGCGATCGCATAATCTGCCACAAAATTGACATAAAAAATGCACAAGAGAATTGACTCACTCTGCGATCCGCAGAGTGGTTTTGCGGCCGTAGAAATGCGTACATCTGCCCAACATTTTCCGCCAACTCCCCTGGCACTGTTCAGTCCAAAACGGTCGAACCTCCCTTCGCAAAAGTCTAAGGATGACTATGCAACCAAAGTGCGGCCCTCAAAACGGTTACGCAGTCGCATAATTGGCCGTGAAATCGACATAAAAAACTTTCCAGAAAACTGCCTCACTCTGCGACCATTCTGCGGTCCGCAGAGTGGTTTTGTTTCCGCAGACGAGCCGCAAAAATGCCTTCTTCTGTCCGACATTATCCTTCAACTCCCCTGGCACTGTTCAATCCAGAAAATTTGAACCTCCCTTCGCAAAAGTCTAAGGATGACTATGCGACTAAAGTGCAGCCCCCGAAACGATTATGCTGTCGCATAATTGGCCGCGAAATTGACATCAAAAATGCCCCAAAAAACAACCTCACTCAGCGACCATTTTGCGGTCCGCATAGTTTTTCTACTTCTGCCCAACATTTTGCTTCAACTCCCCACGCACTGTTCAATCCAAAAAGTCCGAACCTCCATTCGCAAAGGTCTAAGGATGACTATGCGACCAAAGTGCGGCCCGCGAAATGGTTATGCGGTCGCATATTTGGCAGCAAAATCGACATAAAAATGCATAAGAAAACCGCCTCACTATGCGACCATTTTGCGATCCGCAGAGTGGTTCTGCGGCCGCAGAACGGGCCATAGAAATGCCTACTTCTGCCCAAAAATGTCTGAACCTCCCATTGCAAAAGTCTAAGGATGACAATGCGACCAAAGTGCGGCCCGCGAAACATTTATGCGGTGGCATAATTGGCCGCGAAATCGACATAAAAAACACCCTAGAAACATGCCTCACTCAGCGACCATTATGCGGTTCGCATAGTGCTTCTACTTCTGCCCAACATTTTCCTTCAACTCCACAGTCACTGTTAAATAAAAAATTTCCGAACCTCCATTTACAAAATTCTAAGGATCAGTATATGGTTAAAGTGCGGCCCGCAAAATGGTTATGCGGTCGCATAATCTGCCGCAAAATTGACATAAAAAATACACTAGAGAATTGACTCACTCTGCGATCCGCAGAGTGGTTCTGCGGCCACAGAAATGCGTACATCTGCCCAACATTTTCCGTCAACTCCCCTGGCACTGTTCAGTCCAAAACGGTCGAACCTCCCTTCGCAAAAGTCTAAGGATGACTATGCGACCAAAGTGCGGCCCTCAAAACGGTTACGCAGTCGCATAATTGGCCGCGAAATCGACATAAAAAACTTTCCAGAAAACTGCCTCACTCTGCGACCATTCTCGGTCCGCAGAGTGGTTTTGTTTCCGCAGACGGGCCGCAAAAATGCCTACTTCTGTCCGACATTATCCTTCAACTCCCCTGGCACTGTTCAATCCAGAAAATTTGAACCTCCCTTCGCAAAAGTCTAAGGATGACTATGCGACCAAAGTGCAGCCCCCGAAACGATTATGCGAACGCATAATTGGCCGCGAAATTGACATCAAAGAAGCCCCAAAAAACAACCTCACTCAGCGACCATTTTGCGGTCCGCATAGTTTTTCTACTTCTGCCCAACATTTTCCTTCAACTCCCAGGCACAGTTATATCCAAAAAGTTCGAACCTCCATTCGCAAAGGTCTAAGGATGACTATAAAACCAAAGTGCGGCCGGCGAAATGGTTATGCGGTCACATAATTGGCCACAAAATCGACATAAAAAATGCACAAGAAAACAACCTCACTATACGACCATTATGCGATCCGCATAGTGGTTCTACGGCCGCAGAACGGGCCGCAGAAATGCCTACTTCTTCCCAACTTTCTCCTTCAACTCCACATGCACTGTTTAATCACAAAATTCTGAACCTCCCTTCTCAAAGTCAAAGGATAACAATGTGACCAAAGTGCGGCCCGCGAAACGATTATGCGATCGAATAATTGGCTGCGAAATCAACATAAAAAATTCCCCAAAAAACTGCCTCACTCTGCAATCATTCTGCGGTAAGCATAGAGGTTCTGTGGCCGCAGAATGGGCCGCAGAAATGCGTACTTCTGCCCAACATTTTCCTTCAACTCCCCAAGCACTGTTCAATCAAAAACGTTCGAACCTCCCTTCGCAAAAGTCTAAGGATGACTATGCGACCAAAGTGCGGCCCGCAAAATGGTTACGCAGTCGCATAATTGGCCGCAAAATCGACAAAAAAATGTCCCATAAAACTGCCTCACTTTGCGACCATTCTGGGTCCGCAGAGTGGTTTTGTTGCCGCAGACGGGCCGCAAAAATGCCTACTTCTGCCCGACATTATCCTTCAACTCCCTTGGCACTGTTCAATCCAAATAAATTCGAACCTCCCTTCGCAAAAGTCTAAGGATGACTATGCGACCAAAGTGCGGCCCCCGAAACGATTATGCGAACGCATAATTGGCCGCGAAATTGACATCAAAGAAGCCCCAAAAAACAACCTCACTCAGCGACCATTTTGCGGTCCGCATAGTTTTTCTACTTCTGCCCAACATTTTCCTTCAACTCCCAGGCACAGTTATATCCAAAAAGTTTGAACCTCCATTCGCAAAGGTCTAAGGATGACTATACAACCAAAGTGCGGCCCGCGAAATGGTTATGCGGTCACATAATTGGCCACAAAATTGACATAAAAAATGCACAAGAAAACAACCTCACTATACGACCATTATGCGATCCGCATAGTGGTTCTACGGCCGCAGAACGGGCCGCAGAAATGCCTACTTCTTCCCAACTTTCTCCTTCAACTCCACATGCACTGTTTAATCACAAAATTCTGAACCTCCCTTCTCAAAGTCAAAGGATAACAATGTGACCAAAGTGCGGCCCGCGAAACGGTTATGCGATCGAATAATTGGCTGCGAAATCAACATAAAAAATTCCCCAAAAAACTGCCTCACTCTGCGATCATTCTGCGGTGCGCATAGAGGTTCTGTGGCCGCAGAATGGGCCGCAGAAATGCGTACTTCTGCCCAACATTTTCCTTCAACTCCCCAGGCACTATTCAATCCAAAACGTTTGAACCTCCCTTTGCAAAAGTCTAAGGATGACTATGCGACCAAAGTGCGGCCCGCAAAACGGTTACGCAGTCGCATAATTGCCCACGAAATCGACATAAAAAACATCCCAGAAAACTGCCTCACTCTGCGACCATTCTGGGTCCGCATAGTGGTTTTGTTACCGCAGACGGGCCGCAAAAATGCCTACTTCTGCCCGACATTATCCTTCAACTCCCCTGGCACTGTTCAATCCAAAAAATTCGAACCTCCCTTCGCAAAAGTCTAGGGATGACTATGCGACCAAAGTGCGGCCCCCGAAACGATTATGCGATCGCATAATTGGCCGCGGAATTGACATCAAAAAAGCCCGAAAAAACAACCTCACTCAGCGACCATTTTGCGGTCCGCATAGTTTTTCTATTTCTGCCCAACATTTTCCTTCAACTCCCAGGCACAGTTTAATCCAAAACGTTCGAACCTCCATTCGCAAAGGTCTAAGGATGACTATACAACCAAAGTGCGGCCCGCGAAATGGTTATGCGGTCACATAATTGGCCACAAAATCGACATAAAAAGCGCACAAGAAAACAACCTCACTATACGACCATTATGCGATCCGCAGAGTGGTTCTGCGGCCGCAGAAAGGGCCATAGAAATGCCTACTTCTGCCCAAAATTTTCCTTCAACTCACCATGCACTGTTCAATCATAAATGTCTGAACCTTCCTTTGCAAAAGTCTAACGATGACTATGCGACCAAAGTGCGGCTCGCGAAACGTTTATGCGGTCGCATAATTAGCCTCGAAATCGACATCAAAAACACCCCAGAAAACTGCCTCACTCAGCGACCATTATGCGGTTCGCATAGTGCATCTACTTGTGCCAAACATTTTTCTTCAACTCTTCAGGCACTGTTAAATCCAAAAAGTCCGAACCTCCATTTGCAAAAGTCTAAGGATCACTATGCGGCCAAAGTGCAGCCCGCGAAACGGTTATGTGGTCGCATAATTGGCTGCGAAATCAACATAAAAAACACACAAGAAAATTGACTCACTCTGCGACCATGTTGCGATCCGCGGAATGGTTCTGCGGCCGCAGAAATGCGTACTTCTGCCGAACATTTTCCTTCAACTCCTCAGGCACTGTTCAATCCAAAACGTCCGAACCTCCCTTTGCAAAAGTCTAAGGATGAATATGCGACCAAAGTGCGGTTCGCAAAACGGTTATGCGGTAGCATAATTGGCCGCGAAATCGACATAAAAAATGCCCTAGAAAACCGCCTCACTTTGACACCATTCTGCGATCCGCAGAACGGTCCACAGAAATGCCTACTTCTGCCCGACATTATACTTCAGCTCCCCTGGCACTGTTCAATCACAAAAGTCCAAACCTCCCATCGCAAAAGTTTAATGATGACTATGCGACCAAATTGCGGCCCGGAAAACGGTTATGAGGTCTTATAATTGGCAGCAGAATCGACATTAAAAATGCCCGAGAAAACTTCCTCACTCTGCGACCAATCTAGGGTCCGCATAGTGCTTTTACTTTTGCCCAACATTTTCCTTCTACTCCCCAGGCACTGTTCAAACCAAAAAGTCCGAACCTCCCTTTGCAAAAGTTTAAGGATGACTATATGACCAAAGTGCGGCCCACGAAACGGTTATGCGGTCGTATAATTGGCCGTGAAATCGACATCAAAAATGCCACAGAAAACTGCCTCACTCTGCGACCATTCTGCGGTCCGCATAGTGGTTCTGCGGCCGTAGAAATGCCTACTTCTGCCCAATATTTTCCTTCAACTCCCCAGGCACTGTTCAATCCAAAAAGTCCGAACCTCCCTTCGACAAAGTCTAAGGATGACTATGTGACCAAAGTGCGGCCCGCTAAATGGTTATGCAGTCACATAATTGGCTGCGAAATCGACATAAAAAATGCCCCAGAAAATTGCCTCACTCTGCGACCATTCTGCGGTCCGCACAGTGGTTCTGTGGCCGTAGAACGGGCCGCATAAATGCCTACTTCTGCCCAACTTTCTCCTTCAACTCCACAGGCACTGTTCAATCACAAAAGTCCGAACATCCCTTCTCAAAATCAAAGGATAACAATGTGACCAAAGTGTAGCCCGCGAAACAGTTATGCAGTCGAATAATTAGCCGCAAAATCAACATCAAAAATTCCCCAAAAAAATGCCTCACTCCGCGACCATTCTACGGTGCACATAGAGGTTCTGCGGCTGGAGAATGGGCCGTAGAAATGCCTACTTCTGCCCAACATTTTCCTTCAACTCCCTAGCCACTGTTCAATCCAAAAAGTCCGAAGCTCCCTTCGCAAAAGTCTAAGGATGACTATGCGACCAAATTGGGGCCCGCAAAACGGTTATGCGGTCGCATAATTGGCTGCGAAATCGACATCAAAAATGCCCCAACAAACTGCCTCACTCAACGACCATTCTACGGTCCGCATAGTGGTTCTGCGGCCGTAGAACGGGCCGCAGTAATGCCTACTTCTGCCCAACATTTTCCTTCAACTCCCCAGGCACTGTTCAATCCAAAAAGTCCAAAGCTCCCTTCGCAAAAGTCTATGGATGACTATGCAACCAAATTGGGGCCCGCAAAACGGTTATGCGGTCGCATAATTGGCCGCGAAATCAACATCAAAAATGCCCCTAAAAACTGCCTCACTCAGCGACCATTATGCGGTCCACATAGTGCTTCTACTTCTGCCCAACATTTTCCTTCAACTCCCAAGGCACTGTTCAATCTAAAAAGTCCGAACCTCCATTCGCAAAAGTATAAAGATGACAATGCGACCAAAGTGCGGCCCGTGAAACGGTTATGCGGTCGCATAATTGGCCGCGAAATCGAGATAAAAATGCACAAGAAACCTGCCTCACTATGCGACCATTCTTGGATCCGCAGAGTGGTTCTGCGGCCGCAGAAATGCGTACTTCTGCCCAATATTTTCCTTCAACTCCCCAGGCACTATTCAATCCAAAACGTTCGAACCTCCCTTCACAAAAGTCTAAGAATGACTATGCGACCAAAGTGCAGCCCCTGAAACGGTTATGCAGTCGCATAATTCGCCGCAAAATCGACATCAAAAAAGCCCCAAAAAACTGCCTCACTCAGCGACCATTTTGCAGTCCGCATTGTTTTTCTACTTCTGCCCAACATTTCCTTCAACACCCCACGCACTGTTCATTCCAAAAAGTCCGAACCTCCATTCGCAAAGGTCTAAGGATGACTATGCGACCAAAGTGCGGCCCGCGAAATGGTTATGCGGTCCCATATTTGGCAGTGAAATCGACATAAAAATGCACAAGAAAACTGCCTCACTATGCAACCATTTTGCGATCCGCAGAGTGGTTCTGCGGCCGCAGAACGGGCCATAGAAATGCCTACTTCTGCCCAAAACTTTCCTTCAACTCCACAGACACTGTTAAATAAAAAATTTCCGAACCTCTATTTGCAAAAGTCTAAGGATCAGTATGCGGCCAAAGTACGGCCCACGAATCGGTTATGCGGTCTCATAATCTGCCGCAAAATCTACATAAAAAACACACAAGAGAATTCACTCACTCTGCGACCATTCTGCGATGTGCAGAGTGGTTCTGCGGCCGCAGAAATGCGTACTTCAGCCCAACATTTTCCTTCAACTCCCCAGGCACTGTTCAATCCAAAACGTTCGAACCTCCCTTCGCAAAAGTCTAAGGATGACTATGCGACCAAAGTGCGGCCCGCAAAACGGTTATGCAGTCGCATAATTGGCCGCGAAATCGACATAAAAAATGTCCTAGAAAACTGCCTCACTCTGCGACCATTCTGCGGTCCGCAGAGTGGTTTTGTTGCCGCAGACGGGCCGCAAAAATGCCTACTTCTGCCTGACATTATCCTTCAACTCCCCTGGCACTGTTCAATCAAAAAAATTCGAACCTCCCTTCGCAAAAGTCTAAGGATGACTATGTGACCAAATTGCGGCCCCCGAAACGATTATGCGATTGCATAATTGGCCGCGAAATTGACATCAAAAAAGGCCCAAAAAACAACCTCACTCAGCGACTATTTTGCGGTCCGCATAGTTTTTCTACTTCTGCCCAACATTTTCCTTCAACTCCCAGGCACAGTTCAATCCAAAAAGTTCGAACCTCCATTCGCAAAGGTCTAAGGATGACTATACAACCAAAGTGCGGCCCGCGAAATAGTTATGCGGTCACATAATTGGCCACAAAATTGACATAAAAACGCACAAGAAAACAACCTTACTATAAGACCATTATGCGATCCGCATAGTGGTTCTGCGGCCGCAGAACGGGCCATATAAATGCCTACTTCTGCCCAAAATTTTCCTTCAACTCCCCATGCATTGTTCAATCAAAAATGTCTGAACCTTCCTTTGCAAAAGTCTAAGGATGACTATGCGACCAAAGTGCGGCTCGCGAAACGTTTATGCGGTCGCATAATTAGCCTCAAAATCGACATCAAAAACACCCCAGAAAACTGCCTCACTCAGCGACCATTATGCGGTTCGCATAGTGCTTCTACTTGTGCCTAACATTTTCCTTCAACTCCACAGGCATGGTTAAATCCAAAAATTCTGAACCTCCATTTGCAAAAGTCTAAGGATCACTATGTGGCCAAAGTGCAGCCCGCAAAACGGTTATGTGGCAGCATAATTGGCTGCGAAATCAACATAAAAAACACACAAGAAAATTGACTCACTCTGCGACCATGTTGCGATACGTGGAGTGGTTCTGCCGCCGCAGAAATGCGTACTTCTGCCCAACATTTTCCTTCAACTCCCCACGCACTGTTCAATCCAAAACGTCCGAACCTCCCTTTGCAAAAGTCTAAGGATGAATATGCGACCAAAGTGCGGTTCGCAAAACGGTTATGCGGTAGCATAATTGGCCGCGAAATCGACATAAAAAATGCCCCAGAAAACCGCCTCACTTTGCCACCATTCTGCGATCCGCAGAACGGTCCACAGAAATGCCTACTTCTGCCCGACATTATACTTCAGCTCCCCTGGCACTGTTCAATCACAAAAGTCCAAACCTCCCATCGCAAAAGTTTAACGATGACTATGCGACCAAATTGCGGCCCGGAAAACGGTTATGTGGTGTTATAATTGGCAGCAGAATCGACATTAAAAATGCTCGAGAAAACTTCCTCACTCTGCGACCAATCTAGGGTCTGCATAGTACTTTTACTTTTGCCCAACATTTTGCTTCTACTCCCCAGGCACTGTTCAAACCAAAAAGTCTGAACCTCCCTTTGCAAAAGTTTAAGGATGACTATGTGACCAAAGTGCAGCCCATGAAACGGTTATGCGGTCGCATAATTGGCCGTGAAATCGACATCAAAAATGCCACAGAAAACTGCCTCACTCTACGACCATTCTGCGATCCGCATAGTGGTTCTGCGGCCGCAGAAATGCCTACTTCTGCCCAATATTTTCCTTCAACTCCCTAGGCACTGTTCAATCCAAAAAGTCCGAACCTCCCTTCGACAAAGTCTAAGGATGACTATGTGACCAAAGTGCGGCCCGCTAAATGGTTATGCAGTCGCATAATTGGCCGCAAAATCGACATAAAAAATGCCCCAGAAAACTGCCTCACTCTACGACCATTCTGCGGTCCGCATAGTGGTTCTGCGTCTGCAGAACGGGCCGCATAAATGCCTACTCCTACCCTACTTTCTCCTTCAACTCCACAGGCACTGTTCAATAACAAAAGTCCGAACCTCCCTTCTCAAAAGTCAAAGGATAACAATGTGACCAAAGTGCAGCCCGCGAAACAGTTATGCAGTCGAATAATTGGCCGCGAAATTAACATCAAAAATTCCCCAAAAAAATGCCTCACTATGCGACCATTCTACGGTTCGCATAGAGGTTCTACGGCCGCAGAATGGGCTGTAGAAATGCCTACTTCTGCCCAACATTTTTCTTCAACTCCCTAGCCACTGTTCAATCCAAAAAGTCCGAACCTCCCTTCGCTTTAGTCTAAGGATGACTATGCGACCAAATTGGGGCCTGCGAAATGGTTATGCGGTCGCATAATTGGCCGCGAAATCAACATCAAAAATGCCCCAAAAAACTGCCTCACTCAACGACCATTCTACGGTCCGCATAGTAGTTCTGCGGCTGTAGAACGGGCCGCTGTAATGCCAACTTCTGCCCAACATTTTCCTTCAACTCCCCAGGCACTATTCAATCCAAAAAGTCCGAAGCTCCCTTCGCAAAAGTCTAAGGATGACTATGCGACCAAATTGGGGCCCGCAAAATGGTTATGCGATCGCATAATTGGCCGCGAAATCAACATCAAAAATACCCCTAAAAACTGCCTCACTCAGCGACCATTATGCGGTCCGCATAGTGCTTCTACTTCTACCCAACATTTTCCTTCAACTCCCAAGGCACTATTCAATCTAAAAAGTCCGAACCTCCATTCACAAAAGTATAAGGATGACAATGCGACCAAAGTGCGGCCCGTGAAATGGTTATGCGGTCGTATAATTGGCCGCGAAATCGAGATAAAAAATACACAAGAAAACTTCCTCACTATGCGACCATTCTTGGATCCGCAGAGTGGTTCTACGGCCGCAGAAATGCGTACTTCTGGCCAATATTTTCCTTCAACTCCCCAGGCACTATTCAATCCAAAATGTTCGAACCTCCATTTGCAAAAGTCTAAGGATGACTATGCGACCAAAGTGCGGCCCCTGAAACGGTTATGCAGTCGCATAATTCACCGCCAAATCGACACCAAAAAAGCCCCAAAAAACTGCCTCACTCAGCGACCATTTTGCAGTCCGCATAGTTTTTCTACTTCTGCCCAACATTTTCCTTCAACACCCCACGCACTGTTCATTCCAAAAAGTCCGAACCTCAATTCGCAAAGGTCTAAGGATGCCTATGCGGCCAAAGTGCGGCCCGCGAAATGGTTATGCGGTCGCATATTTGGCAGCGAAATCGACATAAAAAATGCACAAGAAAACTGCCTCACTATGGGACCATTTTGCGATCCGCAGAGTGGTTCTGCGGCCACAGAACGGGCCATAGAAATGCCTACTTCTGCCCAACAATTTCCTTCAACTCCCAGGCACTATTAAATCAAAAATGTCTGAACCTCCCTTTGCAAAAGTCTAAGGATGACAATGCGACCAAAGTGCGGCCTGCAAAACGTTTATGTGGTCGCATAATTGGCCACGAAATCGACATAAAAAACACCCCAGAAACATGCCTCACTCAGCGACCATTATGCGGTTCGCATAGTGCTTCTACTTCTGCCCAACGCTTTCCTTCAACTCTACAGACACTGTTAAATAAAAAATTTCCAAACCTCCATTTGCAAAAGTCTAAGGATCAATATGCGGCCAAAGTGCGGCCCGCGAATCGGTTATGCGGTCGCATAATCTACCGCTAAATCGACATAAAAAACGCACAAGAGAATTGACTCACTCTGCGACCATTCTGCGATCTGCAGAGTGGTTCTGCGGCCGCAGAAATGCGTACTTCTGCCCAACATTTTCCTTCAACTCCCCAGGCACTGTTCAATCCAAAACGTTCGAACCTCCCTTCGCAAAAGTCTAAGGATGACTATGCAACCAAAGTACGGCCCGCAAAATGGTTATGCAGTCGCATAATTTGCCGCAAAATCGACATAAAAAATGTCCCAGAAAACTGCCTCACTCTGCGACCATTCTGCGGTCCGCAGAGTGGTTTTGTTTCCACAGACGGGCCACAAAAATGCCTACTTCTGCCTGACATTATCCTTTAACTCCCCTGGCATTGTTCAATCCAAAAAATTTGAACCTCCCTACGCAAAAGTCTAAGGATGACTATGCGACCAAAGTGCGGCCCCCGAAACGATTATGCGATCGCATAATTGGCCACGAAATTGACATCAAAAAAGCCCCAAACAACAACCTCACTCTACGACCATTCTGCGGTCCGCATAGTGGTTCTGCGGCCGCAGAAATGCTTACTTCTGCCCAATATTTTCCTTCAACTCCCTAGGCACTGTTCAATCCAAAAAGTCCGAACCTCCCTTCGACAAAGTCTAAGGATGACTATGTGACCAAAGTGCGGCCCGCTAAATGGTTATGCAGTCGCATAATTGGCCGCAAAATCGACATAAAAAATGCCCCAGAAAACTGCCTCACTCTACGACCATTCTGCGGTCCGCATAGTGGTTCTGCGGCTGCAGAACGGGCCGCATAAATGCCTACTCCTACCCTACTTTCTCCTTCAACTCCACAGGCACTGTTCAGTAACAAAAGTCCGAACCTCCCTTCTCAAAAGTCAAAGGATAACAATGTGACCAAAGTGCAGCCCGCGAAACAGTTATGCAGTCGAATAATTGGCCGCGAAATTAACATCAAAAATTCCCCAAAAAAATGCCTCACTATGCGACCATTCTACGGTTCGCATAGAGGTTCTACGGCCGCAGAATGGGCTGTAGAAATGCCTACTTCTTCCCAACATTTTTCTTCAACTCCCTAGCCACTGTTCAATCCAAAAAGTCCGAACCTCCCTTCGCTTTAGTCTAAGGATGACTATGCGACCAAATTGGGGCCCGCGAAACGGTTATGCGGTCGCATAATTGGCCCCGAAATCAACATCAAAAATGCCCCAAAAAACTGCCTCACTCAACGACCATTCTACGGTCCGCATAGTAGTTCTGCGGCTGTAGAACGGGCTGCTGTAATGCCAACTTCTGCCCAACATTTTCCTTCAACTCCCCAGGCACTATTCAATCCAAAAAGTCCGAAGCTCCCTTCGCAAAAGTCTAAGGATGACTATGCGACCAAATTGGGGCCCGCAAAATGGTTATGCGGTCGCATAATTGGCCGCGAAATCAACATCAAAAATGCCCCTAAAAACTGCCTCACTCAGCGACCATTATGCGGTCCGCATAGTGCTTCTACTTCTACCCAACATTTTCCTTCAACTCCCAAGGCACTGTTCAATCTAAAAAGTCCGAACCTCCATTCACAAAAGTATAAGGATGACAATGCGACCAAAGTGCGGCCCGTGAAACGGTTATGCGGTCGCATAATTGGCCGCGAAATCGAGATAAAAAATACACAAGAAAACTGCCTCACTATGCGACCATTCTTTGATCCGCAGAGTGGTTCTACGGCCGCAGAAATGCGTACTTCTGGCCAATATTTTCCTTCAACTCCCCAGGCACTATTCAATCCAAAATGTTCGAACCTCCATTTGCAAAAGTCTAAGGATGACTATGCGACCAAAGTGCGGCCCCTGAAACGGTTATGCAGTCGCATAATTCACCGCCAAATCGACACCAAAAAAGCCCCAAAAAACTGCCTCACTCAGCGACCATTTTGCAGTCCGCATAGTTTTTCTACTTCTGCCCAACATTTTCCTTCAACACCCTACGCACTGTTCATTCCAAAAAGTCCGAACCTCCATTCGCAAAGGTCTAAGGATGACTAGGCGGCCAAAGTGCGGCCCGCGAAATGGTTATGCGGTCGCATATTTGGCAGCGAAATCGACATAAAAAATGCACAAGAAAACTGCCTCACTATGGGACCATTTTGCGATCCGCAGAGTGGTTCTGCGGCCACAGAACGGGCCATAGAAATGCCTACTTCTGCCCAACAATTTCCTTCAACTCCCAGGCACTATTAAATCAAAAATGTCTGAACCTCCCTTTGCAAAAGTCTAAGGATGACAATGCGACCAAAGTGCAGCCTGCAAAACGTTTATGTGGTCGCATAATTGGCCACGAAATCGACATAAAAAACACCCCAGAAACATGCCTCACTCAGCGACCATTATGCGGTTCGCATAGTGCTTCTACTTCTGCCCAACGCTTTCCTTCAACTCTACAGACACTGTTAAATAAAAAATTTCCAAACCTCCATTTGCAAAAGTCTAAGGATCAATATGCGGCCAAAGTGCGGCCCGCGAATCGGTTATGCGGTCGCATAATATACCGCTAAATCGACATAAAAAACGCACAAGAGAATTGACTCACTCTGCGACCATTCTACGATCTGTAGAGTGGTTCTGCGGCCGCAGAAATGCGTACTTCTGCCCAACATTTTCCTTCAACTCCCCAGGCACTGTTCAATCCAAAACGTTCGAACCTCCCTTCGCAAAAGTCTAAGGATGACTATGCAACCAAAGTACGGCCCGCAAAATAGTTATGCAGTCGCATAATTTGCCGCGAAATCGACATAAAAAACGTCCCAGAAAACTGCCTCACTCTGCGACCATTCTGCGTTCCGCAGAGTGGTTTTGTTGCCGCAGACGGGCCACAAAAATGCCTACTTCTGCCTGACATTATCCTTTAACTCCCCTGGCACTGTTCAATCCAAAAAATTTGAACCTCCCTACGCAAAAGTCTAAGGATGACTATGCGACCAAAGTGCGGCCCCCGAAATGATTATGCGATCGCATAATTGGCCACGAAATTGACATCAAAAAAGCCCCAAACAACAACCTCACTCAGCGACCATTTTGCGGTCCGCATAGTTTTTCTACTTCTGCCCAACATTTTCCTTCAACTCCCAGGCACAGTTCAATCCAAAAAGTTCGAACCTCCATTCGCAAAGGTCTAAGGATGACTATACAACCAAAGTGCGACCCGCAAAATGGTTATGCGGTCACATAATTGGCCACAAAATCGACATAAAAATGCACAAGAAAACAACCTCACTATACGACCATTATGCGATCCGCAGAGTGGTTCTGCGGCCGCAGAACGGGCCATAGAAATGCCTACTTCTACCCAAAATTTTCCTTCAACTCCCCATGCACTGTTCAATCAAAAATGCCTGAACCTTCCTTTGCAAAAGTCTAAGGATGACTATGCGACCAAAGTGCGGCTCGCGAAACGTTTATGCGGTCGCATAATTAGCCTCAAAATCGATATCAAAAACACCCCAGAAAACTGCCTCACTCAGCGACCATTATGCGGTTTGCATAGTGCTTCTACTTGTGCCCAACATTTTCCTTCAACTCCACAGGCACTGTTAAATTCAAAAAGTCCAAACCTCCATTTGCAAAAGTCTAAGGATCACTATGCGGCCAAAGTGCAGCCCGCGAAATGGTTATGTGGTCGCATAATTGGCTGGGAAATCGACATAAAAAACACACAAGAAAATTGACTCACTCTGCGACCATGTTGCGATCCGCGAAGTGGTTCTGCGGCCGCATAAATGCGTACTTCTGCCCAACATTTTCCTTCAACACCCCAGGCACTGTTCAATCAAAAACGTCCGAACCTCCCTTTGCAAAAGTCTAAGGATGAATATGCTACCAAAGTGCGGTCCGTGAAACGGTTATGCGGTAGCATAATTGGCCGCGAAATCGACATAAAAAAATGCCCCAGAAAACCGCCTCACTTTGCCACCATTCTGCGATCCACAGAACGGGCCGCAGAAATGCCTACTTCTGCCCGACATTATACTTCAGCTCCCCTGGCACTGTTCAATCAAAAAAGTCCGAACCTCCCATCGCAAAAGTTTAACGATGACTATGCGACCAAATTGCGGCCCGGAAAAGGGCTATGAGGTCTTATAATTGGCAGCAAAATCGACATTAAAAATGCCCGAGAAAACTTCCTCACTCTGCGACCAATCTAGGGTCCGCATAGTGCTTTTACTTTTGCCCAACATTTTCCTTCAACTCCCCAGGCACTGTTCAAACCAAAAAGTCCGAACCTCCCTTTGCAAAAGTTTAAGGATGACTATGTGACCAAAGTGCGGCCCGCGAAATGGTTATGCGGTCGCATAATTGGCCGTGAAATCGACATCAAAAATGCCACAGAAAACTGCCTCACTCTGCGACCATTCTGCGGTCCGCATAGTGGTTCTGCGGCCGTAGAAATGCCTACTTCTGCCCAATATTTTCCTTCAACTCCCCAGGCACTGTTCAATCCAAAAAGTCCGAACCTCCCTTCGACAAAGTCTAAGGATGACTATGTGACCAAAGTGCGGCCCGCTAAATGGTTATGCAGTCACATAATTGGCTGCGAAATCGACATAAAAAATGCCCCAGAAAATTGCCTCACTCTGCGACCATTCTGCGGTCCGCATAGTGGTTCTGCGGTTGCAGAACGGGCCGCATAAATGCCTACTTCTGCCCAACTTTCTACTTCAACTCCACAGGCACTGTTCAATCACAAAAGTCCGAACCTCCCTTCTCAAAAGTCAAAGGATAACAATGTGACCAAAGTGCAGCCCGCGAAACAATTATGCGGTCAAATAATTGGCCGCGAAATCAACATCAAAAATTCCCCAAAAAAATTCCTCACTATGCGACCATTCTACGGTGCGCATAGAGGTTCTGCGGCTGCAGAATGGGCCGTAGAAATGCCTACTTCTGCCCAACATTTTCCTTCAACTCCCTAGCCACTGTTCAATCCAAAAAGTCCGAACCTCCATTCGCGAAAGTCTAAGGATGACTATGCGACTAAATTGGGCCCCGCGAAATGGTTATGCGGTCGCATAATTGGCCACAAAATCAACATCAAAAATGCCCCAAAAAACTGCCTCACTCAACGAACATTCTACGGTCCGCATAGTGGTTCTGCGGCCGTAGAATGGGCCGCAGTAATGCCTACTTCTGCCCAACATTTTCCTTCAACTCCCCAGGCACTATTCAATCCAAAAAGTCCGAAGCTCCCTTCGCAAAAGTCTAAGGATGACTATGCGACCAAATTGGGGCCCGCAAAACGGTTATGCGGTCGCATAATTGGCTGCGAAATCGACATCAAAAATGCCCTAGCAAACTGCCTCACTCAGCGACCATTATGCGGTCTGCATAGTGCTTCTACTTCAGCCCAACATTTTCCTTCAACTCCCCAGGCACAGTTCGATCAAAAATATTTGAACCTCCATTCGGAAAAGTCTAAGGATGACGATGCGACCAAAGTGCGGCTCGCGAAAAGGTTGTGCAGCCTCATAATTGGCCGCGAAATTGACATCAAAAACACCCCAGAAAACTGCCTCACTCAGCGACCATTATGCGGTTCGTATAGTGCTTCTATTTCTGCCCAACATTTTCCTTCAACTCCACAGGAACTGTTAAATCCAAAATTTCAGAACCTCCATTTGCAAAAGTCTAAGGATCACTATGCGGCCAAAGTGAGGCCCGCAAAACGGTTATGCGGTCGAATAATTGGCCGCAAAATAGACATCAAAAATGCCCCAAAAATCTGCCTCACTCTGCAACCATTCTGCGATCCACTGAGTGGTTCTGCGGCCGCAGAACGGGCCACGAAAATGCCTACTTCTGCACAACATTTTCCATAACTCCCCAAGCACTGTTCAATCCAAAAAGTCTGAACCTCCTTTCGCAAAGGTCTAAGGATGATTATACGACCAAAGTGTGGCACGCAAAACGGTTATACAGTTGCATAATTGGCCGCGAAATTGACATAAAAAATGCTCCAGAAAACTGCCTCACTCTACAATCATTCTGCGGTCCGCATAGTGGTTCTGCGGCTGCTGAACGGGCCGCATAAATGCTTACTTCTGCCCAACATTTTCCGTCAACTCCCCAAGCACTGTTCAATCCAAAAAGTCCGGACCTCTATTCGCAAAAGTCTAAGGATGACTATGCGACCAAAGAGCAGCTCTCAAAATGTATATGCGGTCGCTTAATTGGCCGAGAAATCGAAATAAAAAATGCACAAGAAAACTGCCTTATTATGCGACCATTCTGCAATCCGAAGAGTGGTTCTGCAGCCCCATAACGGGCCACAGAAATGCATACTTCTGCCCAACATTTTCCTTCAACTCCCAAACACTATTTAATAAAAAAAGTATGAACCTCCCTTCGCAAAAGTCTAAGGATGATTATGAGACCAAAGTGCAGCCCGCGAAACGGTTATGCGGTCGCATAATTTGCCGCGAAATCGACATCAAAAATGCCCTAAAAAACTGCCTCACTCAGCGACCATTATGCGGTCCGCATAGTGCTTCTACTTCTGCCCAACATTTTCCTTCAACTCCCCAGGCACTGTTCAATAAAAAATGTCTGAACCTCCATTCGGAAAAGTCTAAGGATGACGATGTGACCAAAGTGCGACCCGCGAAAAGGTTGTGCAGCCTCATAATTGGCCGCGAAATCGACATCAAAAACACCCCATAAAACTGCCTCACTCAGCGACCATTATGCGGTTCGCATAGTGCTTCTACTTCTGCCCAATATTTTCCTTCAACTCCACAGGAACTGTTAAATCCAAAATTTCCAAACCTCCATTTGCAAAAGTCTAAGGATCACTATGCGGCCAAAGTGTGGCCCGTGAAACGGTTATGCGGTCGCATAATTGGCCGCAAAATCAACATAAAAAATGACCCAGAAATCTGCCTCACTCTGCGACTATTATGCGATCCGCTGAGTGGTTCTGCGGCTACTGAACGGGCCGCATAAATGCTTACTTCTGCCCAACATTTTTCTTCAACTCCCTAAGCACTGTTCAATCCAAAAAGTCCGGACCTCCATTCGCAAAAGTCTAAGGATGACTATGCGACCAAAGAGCGGCCCTCAAAATGGGTATGCGGTCGCATAATTGGCCGCGAAATCGACACAAAAAATGCTCCAGAAAACTGCCTCACTCTGCGACCATTCTGCGGTCCGCATAGTGGTTTTGCGGCCGCTGAACGGGTTCGCATAAATGCTTACTTCTGCCCAACATTTTCCTTCAACTCCCCCAGGCACTGTTCAATCCAAAAAGTCCAAACCTCCATTCGCAAAAGTCTAAGGATGACTATGCGACCAAAGTGCGGCCCTCAAAATGGTTATGCTGTCGCATAATTGGCCGCGAAATCGACATAAAAAATGCACAAGAAAACTGCCTTACTATGCGACCATTGTGCGATCCGAAGAGTGGTTCTGCAGCCCCATAACGGGCCGCAGAAATGCCTACTTCTGCCCGACATTATCCTTCAATTCCCCTGGCACTGTTCAATCCAAAAGGTTTTAACCTCCCTTTGCAAAAGTCTAAGTATGACTATGCGACCAAAGTACGGCCCGTGAAACAGTTATCATGTCGCATAATTGGCTATGAAATCGACATCAAAAACACCCCAGCATACTGCCTCACTCAATGACCATTATGCGGTCCGCATAGTGCTTCTACTTCTCCCCAACATTTTCCTTCAACTCCCCAGGCACTGTTCAATCAAAAATGTCTGAACCTCACTTTGCATAAGGCTAAGGATGACAATGCGACCAAAGTGCGGCCCGCATAGTGCTTCTACATTTGCCCAACATTTTCCTTCAACTCCACGGGCACTGTTAAATCCAAAAAGTCCGAACCTCCATTTGCAAAAGTCTAAGGATCACTATGCGGCCAAAGTGTGGCCCGCAAAACGGTTAGGCGATTGCATAATTGGCCGCGAAATCAACATCTAAATTGCACAAGAAAACTGACTCTCTGCGACCATTCTGCGATCTGCATAGTGGTTCTGCGGCCGTAGAAATGCATGATTCTGCCCAACATTTTCCTTCAACTCCCCAGGCATTGTTCAATCCAAAACATTCGAACCTTCCTTCGCAAAAGTCTAAGGATGACTATGCGACCAAAGTGCAGCCTGCGAAACTGTTATGCGATCGCATAGTTGGCCGCGAAATCGGAAAAAAAAAATGCCCAAGAAAGCTGCCTCACTCTGCGACCATTTTGCGATCCGTAGAGTGGTTCTGCGGCTGCAGAAATGCCTACTTCTGCCCAACATTTTCCTTCAACTCCCCAGACATTGTTCAATCCAAAACGCCCAAACCTCCCTTTGCAAAAGTCTAAGGATGACTATGCGACCAACGTGCGGCCCGCGAAACGGTTATACGGTGGTGTAATTGGCAGTGAAATCCACATCAGAAAAGCCCCAGAAAACTGCCTCACTCAGTGACCATTCTGCGGTCCGCATAGTGCTTCTACTTCTGCCCAACATTTTCCTTTAACTCCCCAGGCACTATTTAATCCAAAAAGTTCGAATCTCTATTTGCAAAAGTCTAAGGATGACTATACGACCAAAGTGTGGCACGCAAAATGGTTATGCGATCTCATAATTGGCCACGAAATCGACATAAAAATGCACAAGAAAACTGCCTCACTATGCGACCATTCGGCGATCCGCAGAGTGGTTCTGCGGCCGCAGAACGAGCCATAGAAATGAATACTTCTGCCCAACATTTTCCTTCAACTTCCCAGTCAGTGTTCAGACAAAAAAGTGTGGCCTACAAAATGGTTATGCAGTCGCATAATTGGCCGAGAAATAGACATAAAAAATGCTCCAGAAAACTGCCTCCCTCGGCGACAATTATGCGATCGCATACTTGGCCGCGAAATCGACATCAAAAATGCCCGAGAAAATTGCCTCACTCTGCAACCATTCTGCGATCCGCAGAGTGGTTCTGCGGCCGCAGAACGGGCTACAGAAATGCCTACTTCTGTCCGACGTTTACCTTTCTGTTACACCCTATATTTTTGTACGTAAAAATGCGTCATAAGCAAACTAATGTAGGACCAAAATGAGATAATATTTAAAAGTATATAAAGTAAGTTAATCATGTTACCTCTGAGGTTACAAATATTGAAGATCATGAACAAACAAGTACAAAGAGGGTTGGACGGTTCAGAAGCTAAAGCAATTGAAGAAAATAATGTTTCGTCGAAAGTCGACAAGTTGGGAATGTTATAACATGTACCTTTGGGGTGAGACTGGGGTGCTTAACATGATAAGGAGATTATGTTATGATTTATATTAGTCGTATGACATCTGTGTGTTATGTTTTGAAGTCAAGCGAGTTTTGGAACAAAAGTCGATGAAAGTCATCACAAGTTACATTCATAAGTTTTACTGAAATTTGGGTCAAACATAACTGCAATTTTCTCCCAATATACTTAGAGTTATGGGGTGTTCCACCCATAAAATAAAATATATATGAGTTTATTTTCCAACGCATTAAACCGTTTGTCAATACGACATTAGAGTAGAGAGATATGGGTATTATTGCGATACTGCGCAAGTTGCTAGGTGACAAGTAGGCGTGTCACCTACTTGCTTAAATGAGAGCCCAAAAATGGGCCATTTCGGGTCGTCCAAAGAGACCTTTTAAAGGCCTATTTTCTTCATATATTAGACTTAAAATAGAGCATAATAACCAGGCATAAGCTCTGCAAAAATCCTCCCAAAGATTTTCCACAAACCCTAATTGATTTTCTCTCCCTTTCAAGTTCTAATTGGAGGTAAAACCTAGAGTTTGAAGAACCAAGATAGGAGCTTAGTTATCCAACAAATAAGGTGAGTTTAATGCTCTCTTTCATCCATTGTTTCTGCTGTAAATTCATGGTAAGTCGTTCTATACTTGTAAGAACTCACGGGACGGTGATCGAAAGCCGTGAGTTCGAGTTATTCACTTGTAGCGGAGTGTTTTATGGATTGTTTTGTGGACTGTTTGGTGTTGCTATTGGGCTGCATGATTTACTACTATTTTGTGGAGTTTTGGAGGAGGAAGGGTGTGGAGAAACACCACATAAATGCAGAATGTTGGTCTGGTCGTTCATCATAACATTTTCCGGTCGTTTGACACTACTACGGTGGTCGTTTTGTGTATGAAGAGATTGGGGCGTGTTGGGCTGTTTTGTAGTATTTGATGGCGTATATAGGGCTGGAAAATGATGTATATATGTTGTTATTGTTCTGTTCTTATATTTTTGGTGTTATCTTGAATTTGGAGGAAGTAAGGATTATAGGGGAGATGCTGCCCGTTTTAACACAAAATAAGCTTGTCGTTCGTTGTGCGATAGTTGTACCTTTCGTAACTTAACGATAGTATTATTATCATTCTTGGAGATTAAGGTGCGAAGAGGTGAGTTCAACTTGGTGATTGGAAAGATTGTGATAAGGTATGGTAAGGCTAAGCCCTTCCTTCATTTTGGCATGATCTCGTAGCTACATGTGTTAATAATGAGACATAAAGAGAAGTTCGTATTCATGAATTTATTCACATTATTCTATTCTAATAAGTTACAGTATTATTCCTTATCGAGACTTCATATTCAATTTAGTTTTGTCTTTATTCAGTCAAGAGAGCAGAGGGTCTATATATATATATATATAAAGTATTATAGTATTTGCACCACCATCGAGCTATAATCGGTGGCAGGCCCCTATTGGGTGACCTCTGATCAGATGGTAAGTTATATACCAAGTATATGATGATCGAGCGCCTATGAGCGAGCCCATAATGGCCAAGATGCAGAGCCTAGTATGCCGGAGCGCCTATGAGCGAGCATACTCCGGCGGTGCAGTTACACGTTCTGAGCCCTATAGGGCCGGACATTTATTTTACTTACTATATCGAGAGAGTTGAGTCAGTATCAGCAGGTAAGTATATCTCAAGATCATCTTTGACTCCAAGTTAATTTCAGTTATCATATTATCAGTTCAGTTTCAGCTTTCAGCTATTTTATTGCCTTACATACTCGGTACATTATTTCGTACTGACATCCCTTTTCTGGGGGCGCTGCATTTCATACGTGCAGGTTCAGACAGACAGACGGGTAGACCTCCTCAGTAGGTGTTTCCCGAGTTCAGCCTGATCGGTAAGCTCCACGCCTTTCGGAGTTGCCAGCTTTAGAGTTTTGTGTACATCTTATGTATATCTATATATATGTTATGGGTAGGTCGGGGCCTTGTTCCGATCACAGTACATCTATTGGTAGAGGCTTGTAGACATATCCTGTTGGTTAGTGCAGTATGTTGGGTTTGTAGGCCTGGTATGTATAATTTGGTGGTTTGTCAGCTATAGTAGCTATGATGGCCTTGTCGGCCTAGCTTTATATTGATATTTAGTTAGCGTTAGTTTCCATTCAGTTTTATATTTTGCTTCACAAATTGTCTTGCAAGGTGGCCCCATGGCCAAAGTATGACATTATATGTTCAGAGCCCCTTAGTCGCAATTTGGTACACCAAGTTAGGTGAGGCACCGGGTGCTGGTCTCGCTCTTAGGTTCGGGGCATGACAAACTTGGTATCAGAGCAGTTCTGTCCTAGGGAGTCTACAAGCCGTGTCTAGTAGGGTCTTATTTATGGATGTGTTGTGCACCACATTATATAAGCAGGGAACTACAGGGCATTTAGGAGTTGGTTACCCTTCTTTAAAATATAAATCGTGCTATAGAATTGAATTATAGGAAATTTGAATTAAACTTATGTGTTGGTGATTGCATGCAGAGATGACGGTCACTAGGAAGACTACGGCTAGCCAGAGGAGAGATACAATAGCAGGTGAGGGGACCAGCAGGGTACCCCCAGTAGATGGGGCCCAGTCAGAGGCACAATTCAGTCACTATTCAATCCAAAAAGTCCGAACCTACCTTCGCAAAAGTCTAAGGAAAACTGTGCGACCAAAGTGCGGCCCGCGAAACGGATATGCGATCGTAGAAATAGCCGCGAAATCGACATAAAAAATGCCACAGAAAACTACCTCACTCTGCGACCATTCTGCGGTCCACAGAGAGGTTCTGTGGCCGCAGAATGGGCCACAGAAATGCCTAATTTTTGCCAAGATTCTCCTTCAACTCCCCAGGCATTGTTCAATCCAAAAAGTCCGAAACTTCATTCCCAAAAGTCTAAGGTTGATTATGCAACCAAAGTGTGGCCTGCGAAATGGTTATGTGGTCGCATAATTGACCGCGAAATCGACATCAAAAAAGCCCCAGAAAACAGCCTCACTCCGCGACCAATATGCGGTCCGTAGAGTGGTTCTGCAGCCGCAGAACGGGGCGCAGAAATGCCTACTTCTGCCCAACATTTTCCTTTCAATCACCAGGCACTATTCAATCCAAAAAGTCCGAACCTCCCTTCGTAAAAGTCTAAGGATGACTGTGCGACCAAAGTGCGTCCCGCAAAATGGGTATGCGATCGCAGAAATAGCCGCGAAATCGATATTATAAACGCCCCAGAAAACTGCCTCACTCATGACCATTCTACGGTCCACAGAGTGGTTCTGCGACCGCAGAATGGGCCACAGAAATGCCTACTTTTGCCCAACATTCTCCTTCAACTCCCCAGGCATTGTTCAATCCAAAAAGTTCGAACCTTCATTCCCAAAAGTCTAAGGTTGACTATGCGACCAAAGTGCAACTTACAAAATGGTTATGTGGTCGCATAAATGACCGTGAAATCAACATTAAAAAAGCCCCAGAAAACTGCCTCACTCTGCGTCCATTCTGCGATCCAAAGAGTGGTTCTGCGGCCGCAGAACGGACCGCAGAAATGCCTACTTCTGCCTAACATTTTCCTTCAACTTTCTAGGCACTGTTCTATCCAAAAATTCTGAACCACCCTTCGCAAAATTCTAAGGATGACTATGCGACCAAAGTGCGACCCTCGAAATGCTTATGCGGTCGCATAATTGGCCGCGAAATCGACAACAAAAAAGCCCCAGAAAACTGCCTCACTCCGCGATGAATCTGCGGTCTGTAAAGTGGTTCTGCGGCCGCAGAACGGGGAACACAAATGCCTACTTCTGCCCAACATTTTCCTTCAAATCACCAGGCACTATTCAATCCAAAAGGTTCGAACCTCCCTTCGCAAAAGTCTAAGGATTACAGTGCGACCAAAGTGCGGCCCGCGAAACGGTTATGCGATTGCAGAAATAGCTGCAAAATCGACATCAAAAATGCCCTAGAAAACTGCCTCGCTCTACGGCCATTCTGCGGTCCACAGAGAGGTTCTGCGGCTGCAGAACGGGCCACAGAAATGCCTACTTTTTCCCAACATTCTCCTTCAACTCCCCAGGCACTATTCATTCCAAAAAGTCCAAACCTCCCTTCGCAAAAGTCTAAGGATGACTATGCGACCAAAGTGCGACCCGCAAAATGCTTATGCGATCGCATAATTGGCCGCGCAATCGATATAAAAAAAGACCAAGAAAACTGCCTCACTCTGCGACCAATCTGCGGTCCGTAGAGTGGTTCTGCGGCCGCAGAACGGGCCACAGAAATGCCTACTTCTACCCAATATTTTCCTTTCAATCACCAGGCACTATTCAATCCAAAAAGACCGAACCTCCCTTCGTAAAAGTCTAAGGATGACTACGCGACCAAAGTTCATCCCGCGAAACGGTTATGCGATCGCAGAAATAGCCGCGAAATCGACATTAAAAAAGCCATAGAAAACTGCCTCACTCCGCGACCATTCTGTGGTCCGCAGAGCGGTTCTGCCTCCGCAAAACGGGCCACCGAAATGACTACTTTTGCCCAAAATTCTCCTTCAACTTCCCAGTCACTGTTCAATCCAAAAAGTCCAAACCTACATTCGCAAAAGTCTAAGGATGACTATGCGGCCAAAGTGCAGCCCGCGAAACGATTATGCGATCGCAGATATAGCCGCAAAATCGACATCAAAAATGCCCAGAAAACTGTCTCACTTTGCGACCATTCTGCAGTCCACAGAGAGGTTCTGCGGCCATAGAACGGGCCATTGAAATGCCTACTTCTACCCAACATTTTCCTTTAAATTGCTAGGCACTATACAATCCAAAAAGTCCGAACCTCCCTTCGCAAAAGTCTAAGGATGACTGTGCGACCAAAGTGCGGCCCACAAAACGATTATGCGATTGCAAAAATAGCCGCGAAATCGACATAAAAAATGCCCTAGAAAACTGCCTCACTCTGCGACCATTCTGCGGTCCACAGAGATGTTCAGCGGCCGCAGAACGGGGCACAGAAATGCCTACTTCTGCCCAACATTTTCCTTTCAATCACCAGGCACTATTAAATCCAAAAAGTCCGAACCTCCCTTCCTAAAAGTCTAAGGATGACTACGCGACCAAAGTGCGTCCCGCGAAACGGTTATGCGATCGTAGAAATCGCCGCAAAATCGACATTAATACGCCCCCGAAAACTGCCTCACTCCGCGCTCATTCCGCGGTCCGCAGTGCGGTTCTACGTCTGCAAAACGGGCCACCGAAATGACTACTTTTGCCCAAAATTCTCCTTCAACTTCCCAGTCACTGTTCAATCCAAAAAGTCCAAACCTCCATTCGCAAAAGTCTAAGGATGACTATGCGGCCAAAGTGCAGCCCGCAAAATGATTATGCGATCGCAGATATAGCCGCAAAATCGACATCAAAAATGCCCCAGAAAACTGTCTCACTTTGCGACCATTCTGCAGTCCACAGAGAGGTTCTGCGGCCGTAGAACGGGCCATTGAAATGCCTACTTCTGCCCAACATTTTCCTTCAAATCACCAGGCACTATTCAATCCAAAAGGTTCGAACCTCCCTTCGCAAAAGTCTAAGGATTACTGTGCGACCAAAGTGCAGCCCGCGAAACGGTTATGCGATTGCAGAAATAGCTGCAAAATCGACATCAAAAATGCCCTAGAAAACTGCCTCGCTCTGCGGCCATTCTGCGGTCCACAGAGAGGTTCTGCGGCTGCAGAACGGGCCACAGAAATGCCTACTTTTTCCCAACATTCTCCTTCAAATCCCCAGGCACTATTCAATCCAAAAAGTCCAAACCTCCCTTCGCAAAAGTCTAAGGATGACTATGCGACCAAAGTGCGACCCGCAAAATGCTTATGCGATCGCATAATTGGCCGCGCAATCGATATAAAAAAAGACCAAGAAAACTGCCTCACTCTGCGACCAATCTGCAGTCCGTAGAGTGGTTCTGCGGCCGCAGAACGGGCCACAGAAATGCCTACTTCTACCCAACATTTTCCTTTCAATCACCAGGCACTATTCAATCCAAAAAGACCGAACCTCCCTTCGTAAAAGTCTAAGGATGACTATGCGACCAAAGTGCATCCCGCAAAACGGTTATGCGATCGCAGAAATAGCCACGAAATCGACATTAAAAAAGCCACAAAAAACTGCCTCACTCCGCGACCATTGCGGCCAAAGTGTAGCCCGCGAAACGGTTATGCGATCGCAGATATAGCCGCGAAATTGACATAAAAAATGCCCCAGAAAACTGCCTCACTTTGCGACCATTATGCGGTCCGTAGAGAGGTTCTGCGGCCGCAAAACGGGCCATTGAAATGCCTACTTTTACCCAACATTTTCCTTTAAATCACTAGGCACTATTCAATCCAAAAAGTCCGAACCTCCCTTCGCAAAAGTCTAAAGATGACTGTGCGACCAAAGTGCGGCCCACAAAACGATTATGCGATTGCAAAAATAGCCGCGAAATCGACATCAAAAATGCCCTAGAAAACTGCCTCACTCTGCGACCATTCTACGGTCCACAGAGATGTTCAGCGGCCGCAAAACGGGGCACAGAAATGCCTACTTCTGCCCAACATTTTCCATTAAATCCCTAGGCACTATTCAATCCAAAAAGTCCGAACCTCCCTTCCCAAAAGTCTAAGGATGATTGTGCGACCAAAGTGCGGCCCGCAAAACGGTTATGCGATCGCAGATATATCCACAGAGAGGTTCTGCGGCCGCAAAACGGGCCACTGAAATGCCTACTTTTGCCCAACATTCTCCTTCAACTCCCCACGCACTGTTGAATCCAAAAAGTCCAAAAAGTCTAAGGATGACTATGCGACACGCGAAATGCTTATGCGGTCGCATAATTGATCGCGAAATCGACATCAAAAAAAGCCCCAGAAAACTGCCTCACTCCGCGACCAATCTGCGGTCCGTAGAGTGGTTCTGCGGCCGCAGAACTGGGCACAGAAATGCCTACTCCTGCCCAACATTTTCCTTTAAATCACCAGGCACTATTCAATCCAAAAAGTCTGAACCTCCCTTTGCAAAAGTCAAAGGATGACTGTGCGACCAAAGTGCGGCCCGCAAAACAGTTATGCAATCGCAAAATTAGCCGCAAAATCGACATCAAAAACGCCCCAGAAAACTGCCTCACTCTGCGACCATTCTGCGGTCCATAGAGACGTTCTTCGGCCGCATAACGGGCCACAGAAATGCCTACTTTTGCCCAATATTCTCCTTCAACTCCCCAGGCATTGTTCTATCCAATAAGTCCGAACCTTCATTCCCAAAAGTCTAAGGTTGACTATGCGACCAAAGTGTGGCCTGCAAAACGGTTATGTGGTCGCATAATTGACCCCAAAATTGACATCAAAAAAGCCGCAGAAAACAGCATCACTCCGCGACCAATCTACAGTCCGTAGAGTGGTTGCGCGGCCGCATAAGGGGCATAGAAATGCCTACTTCTGCCCAACATTTTCCTTTAAATCTCCAGGCACAATTAAATCCAAAATGTCCGAACCTCCCTTCGTAAAACTCTAAGGATGACTGTTCGACCAAAGTGCGGCCCGCGAAACGGTTATGCGATCGCAGAAATAGCTGCCAAATCGACATAAAAAATGTCCCAGAAAACTGCCTCACTCTGCGACCATTCTGTGGTCCACAGTGAGGTTCTGCGGCCGCAGAACGGGCCACAGAAATGACTACTTTTTCCCAACATTCTCCTTCAACTCCCTAGGCATTGTTCAATCCAAAAAGTCCAAACTTTCATTCCCAAAAGTCTAAGGTTGACTATGCGACCAAAGTGTGGCCTGCGAAAAAGGTTATGTGGTCGCATAATTGACCACAAAATCAACATCAAAAAAGCCCCAGAAAACTGCCTTACTCCGCGTCCATTCTGCGGTCCAAAGAGTGTTTCTGCGGCCGTAGAACGGACCGCAGAAATGCCTACTTCTGCCCAACATTTCTAACTCTCTAGGAACTGTTCTATCCAATAATTCTGAACCTCCCTTCGCAAAAGTCTAAGGATGACTATGCGACCAAAGTGCGACCCGCGAAATGCTTATGCGGTCGCATAATTAGCCGCGAAATCGACATCAAAAAAGCCCCAAAAAACTGCCTCACTCGGCGACCAATTTGCGGTCCGTATAGTGGTTCTGCGGCCGCAGAATGGGGCACAGCAATGCATACTTCTGCCCAACATTTTCCTTCAAATCACCAGGCACTATTCAATCCAAAAAGTCCGAACCTCCCTTCGCAAAAGTCTAAGGATGACTGTGCGACCAAAGTGCGGCCTGCGAAACGGTTATGCGATCGCAGATATAGCTGCGAAATCGACATCAAAAATGCCCTAGAAAACTGCCTCACTTTGCGACCATTCTGCGGTCCGTAGAGAGGTTCTGCGGCAGCAAAACGGGCCACTGAAATGCCTACTTCTGCCCAACATTTCCCTTTAAATCACTAGGCACTATTTAATCCAAAAAGTCCGAACCTCACTTCGCAAAAGTCTAAGGATGATTGTGCGACCAAAGTGCAGCCCGCGAAACGGTTATTCTACCGCAAAAATAGCCGCGAAATCGACATCAAAAACTCCCCAGAAAACTGCCTCACTCTACGACCATTCTGTAGTCCACGGAGAGGTTCTGCGGCCGCAGAACGGGGCACAGAAATGCCTACTTCTGCCCAACATTTTTCTTTAAATCACCAGGCACTATACAGTCCAAAAAGTCTGAACCTCCCTTCGCAAAAGTCTAAGGATGACTGTGCGATCACAGTGCGGCCTGCGAAATGGTTATGCGATCGCAAAAATTGCCGCAAAATCGACATCAAAAATGCCCCGAGAACTGCCTCACTCCGTGACCATTCTGCGGTCCATAGAGTGGTTCTGCGGCCGCATAACGGGGCATAGAAATGCCTACTTCTGCCCAACATTTCCCTTTAAATCACCAGGCACTATTTAATTAAAAAGTCTGAACCTCACTTCGCAAAAGTCTAAGGATTATTGTGCAACCAAAGTGCGGCACGCGAAACGGTTATTCTATCGCAAAAATAACCGCGAAATCGACATCAAAAACTCCCCAGAAAATTGCCTCACTCTGCGACCATTCTGCGGTCCACGGAGAGGTTCTGCGGCCGCAGAACGGGGCACAGAAATGCCTACTTCTGCCCAACATTTTCCTTTAAATCACCAGGCACTATTCAATCCAAAAAGTCTGAACATCCCTTCGCAAAAGTCTAAGGATGACTGTGCGACCACAGTGCGGCCTGCGAAATAGTTATGCGATCGCAAAAATTGCCGCGAAATCGACATCAAAAATGCCCCGAAAACTGCCTCACTCCGTGACCATTCTGCGGTCCATAGAGTGGTTCTACGGCCGCAGAACGGGGCATAGAAATGCCTACTTCTGCCCAACATTTTCCTTCAAATCACCAGGCACTATTCAATCCAAAAAGTGCGAACCTCCCTTCGCAAAAGTCTAAGGATGACTGTGCAAACAAAGTGCGGCCGGCGAAACGGTTATGCGATCGCAGATATAGCCGCGAAATCGACATCAAAAATGCCCCAGAAAACTGCCTCACTTTGCGACCATTCTGCGGTCCGTAGAGAGGTTCTGCGGCAGCAAAACGGGCCACTGAAATGCCTACTTCTGCCCAACATTTCCCTTTAAATCACCAGGCACTATTTAATCAAAAAGTCCGAACCTCACTTCGCAAAAGTCTAAGGATTATTGTGCAACCAAAGTGCGGCCCGCGAAATGGTTATTCGATTGCAAAAATAGCGGCGAAATTGACATCAAAAACTCCCCATAAAATTGCCTCACTCTGCGACCATTCTGCGGTCCACGGAGTGGTTCTGGGGCCGCAGAACGGGGCACAGAAATGCCTACTTCTGCCCAACATTTTCCTTCAAATCACCGGCACTATTCAATCCAAAAAGCCCGAACCTCCCTTCGCAAAAGTCTAAGGATGACTGTGCGACCAAAGTGCGGCCCGCGAAACGGTTATGCGATCGCAAATATAGCCGCGAAATCGACATCAAAAATTCCCCGGTAAACTGCCTCACTTTGCGACCATTCTGCGGTCCGTAGAGAGGTTCTGCGGCAGCAAAACGGGCCACTGAAATGCCTACTTCTGCCCAACATTTCCCTTTAAATCACTAGGCATTATTTAATCCAAAAAGTCCGAACCTCACTTCGCAAAAGTCTAAGGATGATTGTGCGACCAAAGTGCAGCCCGCGAAACGGTTATTCTATCGCAAAAATAGCCGCGAAATCGACATCAAAAACTCCCCAGAAAACTGCCTCACTCTACGACCATTCTGCAGTCCACGGAGAGGTTCTGCGGCCGCAGAACGGTTCACATAAATGCCTACTTCTGCCCAACATTTTCCTTTAAATCACCAGGCACTATTCAATCCAAAAAGTCTGAACCTCCCTTCGAAAAAGTCTAAGGATGTGTGTGCGATCACAGTGCGGCCTGCGAAATGGTTATGCGATCGCAGAAATTGCCGCAAAATCGACATCGAAAATGCCCCGAGAACTGCCTCACTCCATGACCATTCTGCGGTCCATAGAGTGGTTCTGCGGCCGCAGAACGGGGCATAGAAATGCCTACTTCTGCCCAACATTTCCCTTTAAATCACCAGGCACTATTTAATCAAAAAGTCCGAACCTCACTTCGCAAAAGTCTAAGGATTATTGTGCAACCAAAGTGCGGCCCGCGAAACGGTTATTCTATCGCAAAAATAGTCGCGAAATTGACATCAAAAACTCCCCAGA
The DNA here is from genome assembly GCF_000715075.1 of Nicotiana tabacum. Taxonomy (NCBI): domain Eukaryota; kingdom Viridiplantae; phylum Streptophyta; class Magnoliopsida; order Solanales; family Solanaceae; genus Nicotiana; species Nicotiana tabacum. Next base: position 17,792 of record NW_027438686.1, on the reverse strand, counting down.
AAATTGCCTCACTATGCGACCATTCTGCGGTCCACGGAGAGGTTCTGCGGCCGCAGAATGGGGCACAGAAATGCCTACTTCTGCCCAACATTTTCCTTTAAATCACCAGGCACTTTCAATCCAAAAAGTCTGAACATCCCTTCGCAAAAGTCTAAGGATGACTGTGTGACCACAGTGCGGCCTGCGAAATGGTTATGCGATCGCAGAAATTGCCGCGAAATCGACATCAAAAATGCCCCAAAAACTGCCTCACTCCATGACCATTCTGCGGTCCATAGAGTGGTTCTGCGGCCGCAGAACGGGGCATAGAAATGCCTACTTCTGCCCAACATTTTCCTTCAAATCACCAGGCACTATTCAATCCAAAAAGTCCGAACCTCCCTTCGCAAAAGTCTAAGGATGACTGTGCGACCAAAGTGCGGCCCGCGAAACGGTTATGCGATCGCAGATATAGCCGCAATCGACATCAAAAACTCCCCAAAAAACTGCCTCACTCTACGACCATTCTGCAGTCCACGGAGAGGTTCTGCGGCCGCAGAACGGGGCACAGCAATGCATACTTCTGCCCAACATTTTCCTTCAAATCACCAGGCACTATTCAATCCAAAAAGTCCGAACCTCCCTTCGCAAAAGTCTAAGGATGACTGTGCGACCAATGTGCGGCCCGAGAAACGGTTATGCGATCGCAGATATAGCCGCGAAATCGACATCAAAAATGCCCCAGAAAACTGCCTCACTTTGCGACCATTCTGCGGCCGTAGAGAGGTTCTGCGGCAGCAAAACGGGCCACTGAAATGCCTACTTCTGCCCAACATTTCCCTTTAAATCACCAGGCACTATTTAATCAAAAAGTCCGAACCTCACTTCGCAAAAGTCTAAGGATTATTGTACAACAAAAGTGCAGCCCGCGAAATGGTTATTCGATTGTAAAAATAGCGGCAAAATTGACATCAAAAACTACCCAGAAAATTGCCTCACTCTGCGACCATTCTGCGGTCCACGGAGAGGTTCTGCGGCAGCAGAACGGGGCACAAAAATGCCTACTTCTGCCCAACATTTTCCTTTAAATCACCAGGCACTATTCAATCCAAAAAGTCTGAACCTCCCTTCGAAAAAGTCTAAGGCTGTCTATGCGACCAAAGCGCGTCCCGCAAAATGGTTATGCGATCGCAGAAATTGCCGTGAAATCGACATCTAAAATGCCGCAGAAAACTGCCTCACTCCGCGACCATTCTGCGGTCCATAGAGTGGTTCTGCAGCCGCAGAACGGGGCACAGAAAAGCCTACTTCTGCCCAACATTTTCCTTCAAATCACCAGGCACTATTCAATCCAAAAAGTCCGAACCTCCCTTCGCAAAAGTCTAAGGATGACTGTGCGACCAAAGTGCGGTCCGCGAAATGGTTATGCGATCGCAGATATAGCTGCGAAATCGACATCAAAAACTCCCCAAAAAACTGCCTCACTCTACGACCATTCTGCAGTCCACGGAGAGGTTCTGCAGCCACAGAACGGGGCACAGCAATGCATACTTCTGCCCAACATTTTCCTTCAAATCACCAGGCACTATTCAATCCAAAAAGTCCGAACCTCCCTTCGCAAAAGTCTAAGGATGACTGTGCGACCAATGTGCGGCCCGAGAAACGGTTATGCGATCGCAGATATAGCCGCGAAATCGACATCAAAAACTCCCCAGAAAATTGCCTCACTCTGCGACCATTCTGCGGTCCACGGAGAGGTTCTGCGGCCGCAGAACAGGGCACGAAAATGCCTACTTCTGCCCAACATTTTCCTTTAAATCACCAGGCACTATTCAATCCAAAAAGTCTGAACCTCCCTTCGAAAAAGTCTAAGGATGTCTATGCGACCAAAGCGTGTCCCGCAAAATGGTTATGCGATCGCAGAAATTGCCGCGAAATCGACATCAAAAATGCCCCAGAAAACTGCCTCACTCCGCGACCATTCTGCGGTCCATAGAGTGGTTCTGCGGCCGCAGAACGGGGCACAGAAATGCCTACTTCTGCCCAACATTTTCCTTTAAATCACCAGGCACTATTCAATCCAAAAAGTCCGAACCTCCCTTCGCAAAAGTATAAGGATGACTGTGCGACCAAAGTGCGGCCCGCGAAACGGTTATGCGATCGCAGATATAGCCGCGAAATCGACATCAAAAATGCCCTAGAAAACTGCCTCACTTTGCGACCATTTTGCGGTCCGTAGAGAGGTTCTGCGGCAGCAAAACGGGCCACTGAAATGCCTACTCCTGCCCAACATTTCCCTTTAAATCACTAGGCATTATTTAATCCAAAAAGTCCGAACCTCACTTCGCAAAAGTCTAAGGATGATTGTGCGACCAAAGTGCAGCCCGCGAAACGGTTATTCTATCGCAAAAATAGCTGCGAAATCGACATCAAAAACTCCCCAAAAAACTGCCTCACTCTACGACCATTCTGCAGTCCACGGAGAGGTTCTGCGGCCGCAGAACGGGGCACAGCAATGCATACTTCTGCCCAACATTTTCCTTCAAATCACTAGGCACTATTCAATCCAAAAAGTCCTAACCTCCCTTCGCAAAAGTCTAAGGATGATTGTGCGACCAATGTGCGGCCCGAGAAACGGTTATGGGATCGCAGATATAGCCGCGAAATCGACATCAAAAATTCCCCAGTAAACTGCCTCACTTTGCGACCATTCTGCGATCCGTAGAGAGGTTCTGTGGCAGCAAAACGGGCCACTGAAATGCCTACTTCTACCCAACATTTCCCTTTAAATCACCAGGCACTATTTAATCAAAAAGTCCTAACCTCACTTCACAAAAGTCTAAGGATTATTGTGCAACCAAAGTGCGGCCCGCGAAATGGTTATTCGATTGCAAAAATAGCGGGGAAATTGACATCAAAAACTCCCCAGAAAATTGCCTCACTCTGCGACCATTCTGCGGTCCACGGAGAGGTTCTGCGGCCGCAGAACAGGGCACGAAAATGCCTACTTCTGCCCAACATTTTCCTTTAAATCACCAGGCACTATTCAATCCAAAAAGTCTGAACCTCCCTTCGAAAAAGTCTAAGGATGTCTATGCGACCAAAGCGCGTCCCGCAAAATGGTTATGCGATCGCAGAAATTGCCGCGAAATCGACATCAAAAATGCCCCAGAAAACTGCCTCACTCCGCGACCATTCTGCGGTCCATAGAGTGGTTCTGCGGCCGCAGAACGGGGCACAGAAATGCCTACTTCTACCCAACATTTTCCTTCAAATCACCAGGCACTATTCAATCCAAAAAGTCCGAACCTCCCTTCGCAAAAGTATAAGGATGACTGTGCGACCAAAGTGCGGCCCGCGAAACGGTTATGCGATCGCAGATATAGCCGCGAAATCGACATCAAAAATGCCCTAGAAAACTGCCTCACTTTGCGACCATTTTGCGGTCCGTAGAGAGGTTCTGCGGCAGCAAAACGGGCCACTGAAATGCCTACTTCTGCCCAACATTTCCCTTTAAATCACTAGGCATTATTTAATCCAAAAAGTCCGAACCTCACTTCGCAAAAGTCTAAGGATGATTGTGCGACCAAAGTGCAGCCCGCGAAACGGTTATTCTATCGCAAAAATAGCCGCGAAATCGACATCAAAAACTCCCCAAAAAACTGCCTCACTCTACGACCATTCTGCAGTCCACGGAAAGGTTCTGCGGCCACAGAACGGGGCACAGCAATGCATACTTCTGCCCAACATTTTCCTTCAAATCACCAGGCACTATTCAATCCAAAAATTCCTAACCTCCCTTCGCAAAAGTCTAAGGGTGATTGTGCGACCAATGTGCGGCCCGAGAAATGGTTATGCGATCGCAGATATAGCCGCGAAATCGACATCAAAAATTCCCCAGTAAACTGCCTCACTTTGCGACCATTCTGCGGTCCGTAGAGAGGTTCTGCGGCAGCAAAACGGGCCACTGAAATGCCTACTTCTGCCCAACATTTCCCTTTAAATCACCAGGCACTATTTAATCAAAAAGTCCTAACCTCACTTCGCAAAAGTCTAAGGATTATTGTGCAACCAAAGTGCGGCCCGCGAAACGGTTATTCGATTGCAAAAATAGCGGCGAAATTGACATCAAAAACTGCCCAGAAAATTGCCTCACTCTGCGACCATTCTGTGGTCCACGGAGAGGTTCTGCGGCCGCAGAACGGGGCACAAAAATGCCTACTTCTGCCCAACATTTTCCTTTAAATCACCAGGCACTATTCAATCCAAAAAGTCTGAACCTCCCTTCGAAAAAGTCTAAGGATGTCTATGCGACCAAAGCGCGTCCCGCAAAATGGTTATGCGATCGAAGAAATTGCCGCGAAATCGAAATCAAAAATGCCTTAGAAAACTGCCTCACTCCGCGACCAGTCTGCGGTCCATAGAGTGGTTCTGCGGCCGCAGAACGGGGCACAGAAATGCCTACTTCTGCCCAACATTTTCCTTCAAATCACCAGGCACTATTCAATCCAAAAAGTCCAAACCTCCCTTCGCAAAAGTATAAGGATGACTGTGCGACCAAAGTGCGGCCCGCGAAACGGTTATTCTATCGCAAAAATAGCCGCGAAATTGACATCAAAAACTCCCCAGAAAATTGCCTCACTATGCGTCCATTCTGCGGTCCACGGAGAGGTTCTGCGGCCGCAGAATGGGGCACAGAAATGCCTACTTCTGCCCAACATTTTCCTTTAAATCACCAGGCACTTTCAATCCAAAAAGTCTGAACATCCCTTCGCAAAAGTCTAAGGATGACTGTGTGACCACAGTGCGGCCTGCGAAATGGTTATGCGATCGCAGAAATTGCCGCGAAATCGACATCAAAAATGCCCCAAAAACTGCCTCACTCCATGACCATTCTGCGGTCCATAGAGTGGTTCTGCGGCCGTAGAACGGGGTATAGAAATGCCTACTTCTGCCCAACATTTTCCTTCAAATCACCAGGCACTATTCAATCCAAAAAGTCCGAACCTCCCTTCGCAAAAGTCTAAGGATGACTGTGCGACCAAAGTGCGGCCCGCGAAACGGTTATGCGATCGCAGATATAGCCGCGAAATCGACATCAAAAACTCCCCAAAAAACTGCCTCACTCTACGACCATTCTGCAGTCCACGGAGAGGTTCTGCGGCCGCAGAACGGGGCACAGCAATGCATACTTCTGCCCAACATTTTCCTTCAAATCACCAGGCACTATTCAATCCAAAAAGTCCGAACCTCCCTTCGCAAAAGTCTAAGGATGACTGTGCGACCAATGTGCGGCCCGAGAAACGGTTATGCGATCGCAGATATAGCCGCAAAATCGACATAAAAAATGCCCCAGAAAACTGCCTCACTTTGCGACCATTCTGCGGCCGTAGAGAGGTTCTACGGCAGCAAAACGGGCCACTGAAATGCCTACTTCTGCCCAACATTTCCCTTTAAATCACCAGGCACTATTTAATCAAAAAGTCCGAACCTCACTTCGCAAAAGTCTAAGGATTATTGTACAACAAAAGTGCAGCCCGCGAAATGGTTATTCGACTGCAAAAATAGCGGCGAAATTGACATCAAAAACTCCCCAGAAAATTGCCTCACTCTGCGACCATTCTACGGTCCACGGAGAGGTTCTGCGGCCGCAGAACGGGGCACAAAAATGCCTACTTCTGCCCAACATTTTCCTTTAAATCACCAGGCACTATTCAATCCAAAAAGTCTGAACCTCCCTTCGAAAAAGTCTAAGGCTGTCTATGCGACCAAAGCGCGTCCCGCAAAATGGTTATGCGATCACAGAAATTGCCGCGAAATCGACATCAAAAATGCCGCAGAAAACTGCCTCACTCCGCGACCATTCTGCGGTCCATAGAGTGGTTCTGCAGCCGCAGAACGGGGCACAGAAAAGCCTACTTCTGCCCAACATTTTCCTTCAAATCACCAGGCACTATTCAATCCAAAAAGTCCGAACCTCCCTTCGCAAAAGTCTAAGGATGACTGTGCGACCAAAGTGCGGCCCGCGAAATGGTTATGCGATCGCAGATATAGCTGCGAAATCGACATCAAAAACTCCCCAAAAAACTGCCTCACTCTACGACCATTCTGCAGTCCACGGAGAGGTTCTGCAGCCACAGAACGGGGCACAGCAATGCATACTTCTGCCCAACATTTTCCTTCAAATCACCAGGTACTATTAAATCCAAAAAGTCCGAACCACCCTTCGCAAAAGTCTAAGGATGACTGTGCGACCAATGTGCGGCCCGAGAAACGGTTATGCGATCGCAGATATAGCCGCGAAATCGACATCAAAAATTCCCTAGAAAACTGCCTCACTTTTCGACCATTCTGCGGTCCGTAGAGAGGTTCTGCGGCAGCAAAATGGGTCACTGAAATGCCTACTTCTGCCCAACATTTCCCTTTAAATCACCAGGCACTATTTAATCAAAAAGTCCGAACCTCACTTCGCAAAAGTCTAAGGATTATTGTGCAACCAAAGTGCGGCCCGTGAAATGGTTATTCGATTGCAAAAATAGCGGCGAAATTGACATCAAAAACTCCCCAGAAAATTGCCTCACTCTGCGACCATTCTGCGGTCCACGGAGAGGTTCTGCGGCCGCAGAACAGGGCACGAAAATGCCTACTTCTGCCCAACATTTTCCTTTAAATCACCAGGCACTATTCAATCCAAAAAGTCTGAACCTCCCTTCGAAAAAGTCTAAGGATGTCTATGCGACCAAAGCGTGTCCCGCAAAATGGTTATGCGATCGCAGAAATTGCCGCGAAATCGACATCAAAAATGCCCCAGAAAACTGCCTCACTCCGCGACCATTCTGCGGTCCATAGAGTGGTTCTGCGGCCGCCGAACGGGGCACAAAAATGCCTACTTCTGCCCAACATTTTCCTTTAAATCACCAGGCACTATTCAATCCAAAAATTCTGAACCTCCCTTCGCAAAAGTATAAGGATGACTGTGCGACCAAAGTGCGGCCCGCGAAACGGTTATGCGATCGCAGATATAGCCGCGAAATCGACATCAAAAATGCCCTAGAAAACTGCCTCACTTTGCGACCATTTTGCGGTCCGTAGAGAGGTTCTGCGGCAGCAAAACGGGCCACTGAAATGCCTACTTCTGCCCAACATTTCCCTTTAAATCACTAGGCATTATTTAATCCAAAAAGTCCGAACCTCACTTTGCAAAAGTCTAAGGATGATTGTGCGACCAAAGTGCAGCCCGCGAAACGGTTATTCTATCGCAAAAATAGCTGCGAAATCGACATCAAAAACTCCCCAAAAAACTGCCTCACTCTACGACCATTCTGCAGTCCACGGAGAGGTTCTGCGGCCACAGAACGGGGCACAGCAATGCATACTTCTGCCCAACATTTTCCTTCAAATCACCAGGCACTATTCAATCCAAAAAGTCCTAACCTCCCTTCGCAAAAGTCTAAGGATGATTGTGCGACCAATGTGCGGCCCGAGAAACGGTTATGCGATCGCAGATATAGCCGCGAAATCGACATCAAAAATTCCCCAGTAAACTGCCTCACTTTGCGACCATTCTGTGATCCGTAGAGAGGTTCTGCGGCAGCAAAACGGGCCACTGAAATGCCTACTTCTGCCCAACATTTCCCTTTAAATCACCAGGCACTATTTAATCAAAAAGTCCTAACCTCACTTCACAAAAGTCTATGGATTATTGTGCAACCAAAGTGCGGCCCGCGAAATGGTTATTCGATTGCAAAAATAGCGGCGAAATTGACATCAAAAACTCCCCAGAAAATTGCCTCACTCTGCGACCATTCTGCGGTCCACGGAGAGGTTCTGCGGCCGCAGAACAGGGCACGAAAATGCCTACTTCTGCCCAACATTTTCCTTTAAATCACCAGGCACTATTCAATCCACAAAGTCTGAACCTCCCTTCGAAAAAGTCTAAGGATGTCTATGCGACCAAAGCGCGTCCCGCTAAATGGTTATGCGATCGCAGAAATTGCCGCGAAATCGACATCAAAAATGCCCCAGAAAACTGCCTCACTCCGCGACCATTCTGCGGTCCATAGAGTGGTTCTGCGGCCGCAGAACGGGGCACAGAAATGCCTACTTCTGCCCAACATTTTCCTTCAAATCACCAGGCACTATTCAATCCAAAAAGTCCGAACCTCCCTTCGCAAAAGTATAAGGATGACTGTGCGACCAAAGTGCGGCCCGCGAAACGGTTATGCGATCGCAGATATAGCCGCGAAATCGACATCAAAAATGCCCTAGAAAACTGCCTCACTTTGCGACCATTTTGCGGTCCGTAGAGAGGTTCTGCGGCAGCAAAACGGGCCACTGAAATGCCTACTTCTGCCCAACATTTCCCTTTAAATCACTAGGCATTATTTAATCCAAAAAGTCCGAACCTCACTTCGCAAAAGTCTAAGGATGATTGTGCGACCAAAGTGCAGCCCGCGAAACGGTTATTCTATCGCAAAAATAGGCCCGAAATCGACATCAAAAACTCCCCAAAAAACTGCCTCACTCTACGACCATTCTGCAGTCCACGGAGAGGTTCTGCGGCCGCAGAACGGGGCACAGCAATGCATACTTCTGCCCAACATTTTCCTTCAAATCACCAGGCACTATTCAATCCAAAAAGTCCTAACCTCTCTTCGCAAAAGTATAAGGGTGATTGTGCGACCAATGTGCGGCCCGAGAAATGGTTATGCGATCGCAGATATAGCCGCAAAATCGACATCAAAAATTCCCCGGTAAACTGCCTCACTTTGCGACCATTCTGCGGTCCGTAGAGAGGTTCTGCGGCAGCAAAACGGGCCACTGAAATGCCTACTTCTGCCCAACATTTCCCTTTAAATCACTAGGCATTATTTAATCCAAAAAGTCCGAACCTCACTTTGCAAAAGTCTAAGGATGATTGTGCGACCAAAGTGCAGCCCGCGAAACGGTTATTCGATTGCAAAAATAGCGGCGAAATTGACATCAAAAACTGCCCAGAAAATTGCCTCACTCTGCGACCATTCTGCGGTCCACGGAGAGGTTCTGCGGCCGCATAACGGGGCACATAAATGCCTACTTCTGCCCAACATTTTCCTTTAAATCACCAGGCACTATTCAATCCAAAAAGTCTGAACATCCCTTCGCAAAAGTCTAAGGGTGATTGTGCGACCAATGTGCGGCCCGAGAAATGGTTATGCGATCGCAGATATAGCCGCGAAATCGAAATCAAAAATGCCTTAGAAAACTGCCTCACTCCGCGACCAGTCTGCGGTCCATAGAGTGGTTCTGCGGCCGCAGAACGGGGCACAGAAATGCCTACTTCTGCCCAACATTTTCCTTCAAATCACCAGGCACTATTCAATCCAAAAAGTCCAAACCTCCCTTCGCAAAAGTATAAGGATGACTGTGCGACCAAAGTGCGGCCCGCGAAACGGTTATGCGATCGCAAATATAGCCACGAAATCGACATCAAAAATGCCCTAGAAAACTGCCTCACTTTGCGACCATTTTGCGGTCCGTAGAGAGGTTCTGCGGCAGCAAAATGGGCCACTGAAATGCCTACTTCTGCCCAACATTACCCTTTAAATCACTAGGCATTATTTAATCCAAAAAGTCCGAACCTCACTTCGCAAAAGTCTAAGGATGATTGTGCGACCAAAGTGCAGCCCGTGAAACGGTTATTCTATCGCAAAAATAGCCGCGAAATCGACATCAAAAACTCCCCAGAAAACTACCTCACTCTACAACCATTCTGCAGTCCACGGAGAGGTTCTGCGGCCGCAGAACGGGGCACAGAAATACCTACTTCTGCCCAACATTTTTCTTTAAATCACCAGGCACTATTCAGTCCAAAAAGTCTTAACCTCCCTTCGCAAAAGTCTAAGGATGACGGTGCGATCACAGTGCGGCCTGCGAAATGGTTATGCGATCGCAGAAATTGCCGCAAAATCAACATCAAAAATGCCCCGAGAACTACCTCACTCCGTGACCATTCTGCGGTCCATAGAGTGGTTCTACGGCCGCAGAACGGGGCATAGAAATGCCTACTTCTGCCCAACATTTTCCTTCAAATCATGAGGCACTTTTCAATCCAAAAAGTCTGAACCTCCCTTCGCAAAAGTCTAAGGATGACTGTGTGACCAAAGTGCGGCCCGCGAAACGATTATGCGATCGCAGATATAGCCGCGAAATCGACATCAAAAACTCCCCAAAAAACTGCCTCACTCTACGACCATTCTGCAGTCCACGGAGAGGTTCTGCGGCCGCATAACGGGGAACAGAAATTCCTACTTCTGCCCAACATTTTACTTTAAATCACCAGGCACTATTCAATCCAAAAAGTCTGAACCTCCCTTCGCAAAAGTCTAAGGATGACTATGCGACCCCAGTCCGGCCTGCGAAATGGTTATGCGATCGCAGAAATTTTCGCGAAATCGACATCAAAAATGCCCCGAAAATTGCCTCACTCCGTGACCATTCTGCGGTCCATAGAGTGGTTCTACGGCCGCAGAACGGGGCATAGAAATGCCTACTTCTGCCCAACATTTTCCTTCAAATCACCAGGCACTATTCAATCCAAAAAGTCCGAACCTCCCTTCGCAAAAGTCTAAGGATGACTGTGCGACCAAAGTGCGGCCCGCGAAACGGTTATGCGATCGCAGATATAGCCGCGAAATCGACATAAAAAATGCCCTAGAAAACTGCCTCACTTTGCGACCATTCTGCGGTCCGTAGAGAGGTTCTACGGCAGCAAAACGGGCCACTGAAATGCCTACTTCTGCCCAACATTTCCCTTTAAATCACCAGGCACTATTTAATCAAAAAGACCGAACCTCACTTCGCAAAAGTCTAAGGATGATTGTGCGACCAAAGTGCAGCCCGCGAAACGGTTATTCTATCGCAAAAATAGCCACGAAATCGACATCAAAAACTCCCCCGAAAACTGCCTCACTCTACGACCATTCTGCAGTCCAAGGAGAGGTTCTGTGGCCGCAGAACGGGGCACAGAAATGCCTACTTCTGCCCAACATTTTTCTTTAAATCACAAGGCACTATTCAGTCCAAAAAGTCTGAACCTCCCTTCGCAAAAGTCTAAGGATGACTGTGCGATCACAGTGCGGCCTGCGAAATGGTTATGCGATCGCAGAAATTGCCGCAAAATCGACATCAAAAAAGCCCCGAGAACTGCCTCACTCCATGACCATTCTGCGGTCCATAGAGTGGTTCTACGGCCGCAGAACGTGGCATAGAAATGCCGACTTCTGCCCAACATTTTCCTTCAAATCACCCGGCACTATTCAATCCAAAAAGTCCGAAGCTCCCTTCGCAAAAGTCTAAGGATTATTGTGCAACCAAAGTGCGGCCCGCAAAACGGTTATGCGATCGCAGATATAGCTGCGAAATCGACATCAAAAACTCCCCAAAAAACTGCCTCACTCTACGACCATTCTGCAGTCCACTGAGAGGTTCTGCGGCCGCAGAACGGGGCACAGAAATGCCTACTTCTGCCCAACATTTTTCTTTAAATCACCAGGCACTATTCAGTCCAAAATGTCTGAACCTCCCTTCGCAAAAGTCTAAGGATGACTGTGCGATCACAGTGCGGCCTGCGAAATGGTTATGCGATCGCAGAAATTACCGCAAAATCGACATCAAAAATGCCCCGAGAACTGCCTCACTCCGTGACCAATCTGCGGTCCATAGAGTGGTTCTACGGACGCAGAACGGGGCATAGAAATGCCTACTTTTGCCCAACATTTCCCTTTAAATCACTAGGCACTATTTAATCAAAAATTCCGAACCTCACTTCGCAAAAGTCTAAGGATTATTGTGCAACCAAAGTTTGGCCCGCGAAACGGTTATTCTATCGCAAAAATAGCCACGAAATTGACATCAAAAACTCCCCAGAAAATTGCCTCACTCTGCGACCATTCTGCGGTCCACGGAGAGGTTCTGCGGCCGTAGAACGGGGCACAGAAATGCCTACTTCTGCCCAACATTTTCCTTTAAATCACCAGGCACTATTCAAACCAAAAAGTCTGAACATCCCTTCGCAAAAGTCTAAGGATGACTGTGCGACCACAGTGCGGCCTGCGAAATGGTTATGCGATCGCAGAAAATGCCGCGAAATCGACATAAAAAGTGCCCCAAAAACTGCCTCACTCCGTGACCATTCTGCGGTCCATATAGTGGTTCTGCGGCCGCAGAACGGGGCATAGAAATGCCTACTTCTGCCCAACATTTTCCTTCAAATCACGAGGCACTATTCAATCCAAAAAGTCCGAACCTCCCTTCGCAAAAGTCTAAGGATGACTGTGCGACCAAAGTGCGTCCCGCGAAACGGTTATGCGATTGCAGATATAGCCGCGAAATCGACATCAAAAACTCCCCAAAAAACTGCCTCACTCTACGACCATTCTGCAGACCACGGAGAGGTTCTGCGGCCGCAGAACGGGGCATAGAAATGCCTACTTCTGCCCAACATTTTCCTTCAAATCACCAGGCACTATTCAATGCAAAAAGTCCGAACCTCCCTTCGCAAAAGTCTAAGGATGACTGTGCGACCAAAGTGCGGCCTGCGAAACGGTTATGCGATCGCAGATATAGCCGCGAAATCGACATCAAAAATGCCCTAGAAAACTACCTCACTTTGCGACCATTCTGCGGTCCGTAGAGAGGTTCTGCGGCAGCAAAACGGGCCACTGAAATGCCTACTTCTGCCCAACATTTCCCTTTAAATCACTAGGCACTATTTAATCCAAAACGTCCGAACCTCACTTCGCTAAAGTCTAAGGATGATTGTGCGACCAAAGTGCAGCCCGCGAAATGGTTATTCTACCGCAAAAATAGCCACGAAATCGACATGAAAAACTCCCCAGAAAACTGCCTCACTCTACGACCATTCTGCAGTCCACGGAGAGGTTCTGCGGCCGCAGAACGGGGCACAGAAATGCCTACTTCTGCCCAACATTTTTCTTTAAATCACCAGGCACTATTCAGTCCAAAAAGTCTGAACCTCCCTTCACAAAAGTCTAAGGATGACTGTGCGACCAATGTGCAGCCCGAGAAACGGTTATGCGATCGCAGATATAGCCGCGAAATCGACATCAAAAATGCCCCAGAAAACTGCCTCACTTTGCGACCATTCTGTGGTCCGTAGAGAGGTTCTGCGGCAGCAAAACGGGCCACTGAAATGCCTACTTCTGCCCAACATTTCCCTTTAAATCACCAGGCACTATTTAATCAAAAAGACCAAACCTCACTTCGCAAAAGTCTAAGGATTATTGTGCAACCAAAGTGCGGCCCGCGAAACGGTTATTCTATCGCAAAAATAGCCGCGAAATTGACATCAAAAACTCCCCAGAAAATTGCCTCACTCTGCGACCATTCTGCGGTCCACGGAGAGGTTCTGCGTCCGCCGAACGGGGCACAGAAATGCCTACTTCTGCCCAACATTTTCCTTTAAATCACCAGGCACTATTCAATCCATAAAGTCTGAACATCCCTTCGCAAAAGTCTAAGGATGACTGTGCGACCACAGTACGGCCTGCGAAATAGTTATGCGATCGCAGAAATTGCCGCGAGATCGACATCAAAAATGCCCCGAAAACTGCCTCACTCCGTGACCATTCTGCGGTCCATAGAGTGGTTCTGCGGCCGCAGAACGTGGCATAGAAATGCTGACTTCTGCCCAACATTTTCCTTCAAATCATCCGGCACTATTCAATCCAAAAAGTCCGAAGCTCCCTTCGCAAAAGTCTAAGGATGACTGTGCGACCAAAGTGCGGCCCGCAAAACGGTTATGCGATCGCAGATATAGCCGCGAAATCGACATCAAAAACTGCCCAAAAAACTGCCTCACTCTACGACCATTCTGCAATCCACGGAGAGGTTCTGCGGCCGTAGAACGGGGCACAGAAATGCCTACTTCTGCCCAACATTTTACTTTAAATCACCAGGCACTATTCAATCCAAAAAGTCTGAACCTCCCTTCGCAAAAGTCTAAGGATGACCGTGCGACCAATGTGCAGCCCGAGAAACGATTATGCGATCGCAGATATAGCCGCGAAATCGACATCAAAAATGCCCCAGAAAACTGCCTCACTTTGCGACCATTCTGTGGTCCGTAGAGAGGTTCTGCGGCAGCAAAACGGGCCACTGAAATGCCTACTTCTGCCCAACATTTCCCTTTAAATCACCAGGCACTATTTAATCAAAAAGACCAAACCTCACTTCGCAAAAGTCTAAGGATTATTGTGCAACCAAAGTGCGGCCCGCGAAACGGTTATTCTATCGCAAAAATAGCCGCAAAATTGACATCAAAAACTCCCCAGAAAATTGCCTCACTCTGCGACCATTCTGCGGTCCACGGAGAGGTTCTGCGGCCGCAGAACGGGGCACAGAAATGCCTACTTCTGCCCAACATTTTCCTTTAAATCACCAGGCACTATTCAATCCAAAAAGTCTGAACATCCCTTCGCAAAAGTCTAAGGATGACTGTGCGACCACAGTGCGGCCTGCGAAATAGTTATGCGATCGCAAAAATTGCCGCGAAATCGACATCAAAAATGCCCCGAAAACTGCCTCACTCCGTGACCATTCTGCGGTCCATAGAGTGGTTCTGCGACCGCAGAACGTGGCATAGAAATGCCGACTTCTGCCCAACATGTTCCTTCAAATCACCCGGCACTATTCAATCCAAAAAGTCCGAAGCTCCCTTCGCAAAAGTCTAAGGATGACTGTGCGACCAAAGTGCGGCCCGCGAAACGGTTATGCGATCGCAGATATAGTCGCGAAATCGACATCAAAAACTCCCCAAAAAACTGCCTCACTCTACGACCATTCTGCAGTCCACGGAGAGGTTCTGCGGCCGCAGAACGGGGCACAGAAATGCCTACTTCTGCCCAACATTTTACTTTAAATCACCAGGCACTATTCAATCCAAAAAGTCTGAACCTCCCTTCGCAAAAGTCTAAGGATGACTGTGCGACCAATGTGCAGCCCGAGAAATGGTTATGTGATCGCAGATATAGCCGCGAAATCGACATCAAAAATGCCCCAGAAAACTGCCTCACTTTGCGACCATTCTGTGGTCCGTAGAGAAGTTCTGCGGCAGCAAAACGGGCCACTGAAATGCCTACTTCTGCCCAACATTTCCCTTTAAATCACCAGGCACTATTTAATCAAAAATACCAAACCTCACTTCGCAAAAGTCTAAGGATTATTGTGCAACCAAAGTGCGGCCCGCGAAACGGTTATTCTATCGCAAAAATAGCCGCGTAATTGACATCAAAAACTCCCCAGAAAATTGCCTCACTCTGCGACCATTCTGCGGTCCACGGAGAGGTTCTGCGGCCGCAGAACGGGGCACAGAAATGCCTACTTCTGCCCAACATTTTCCTTTAAATCACCAGGCACTATTCAATCCAAAAAGTCTTGAACATCCCTTCGCAAAAGTCTAAGGATGACTGTGCGACCACAGTGCGGCCTGCGAAATAGTTATGCGATCGCAAAAATTGCCGCGAAATCGACATCAAAAATGCCCCGAAAACTGCCTCACTCCGTGACCATTCTGCGGTCCATAGAATGGTTCTGCGGCCGCAGAACGTGGCATAGAAATGCCGACTTCTGCCCAACATGTTCCTTCAAATCACCCGGCACTATTCAATCCAAAAAGTCCGAAGCTCCCTTCGCAAAAGTCTAAGGATGACTGTGCGACCAAAGTGCGGCCCGCGAAACGGTTATGCGATCGCAGATATAGCCGCGAAATCGACATCAAAAACTCCCCAAAAAACTGCCTCACTCTACGACCATTCTGCAGTCCACGGAGAGGTTCTGCGGCCGCAGAACGGGGAACAGAAATGCCTACTTCTGCCCAACATTTTACTTTAAATCACCAGGCACTATTCAATCCAAAAAGTCTGAACCTCCCTTCGCAAAAGTCTAAGGATGACTATGCGACCCCAGTCCGGCCTGCGAAATGGTTATGCGATCGCAGAAATTTTCGCGAAATCGACATAAAAAATGCCCCGAAAATTGCCTCACTCCGTGACCATTCTGCGGTCCATAGAGTGGTTCTACGGCCGCAGAACGCGGCATAGAAATGCCTACTTCTGCCCAACATTTTCCTTCAAATCACCAGGCACTATTCAATCCAAAAAGTCCGAACCTCCCTTCGCAAAAGTCTAAGGATGACTGTGCGACCAAAGTGCGGCCCGCGAAATGGTTATGCGATCGCAGATATAGCCGCGAAATCGACATAAAAAATGCCCTAGAAAACTGCCTCACTTTGAGACCATTCTGCGGTCCGTAGAGATGTTCTGCGGCAGCAAAACGGGCCCCTGAAATGCCTATTTCTGCCCAACATTTCCCTTTAAATCACTAGGCACTATTTAATCCAAAAAGCCCGAACCTCACTTTGCAAAAGTCTAAGGATGATTGTGCGACCAAAGTGTGGCCAGCGAAACGGTTATTCTATCGCAAAAATAGCCGCGAAATCGACATCAAAAACTCCCCAGAAAACTGCCACACTCTGCGACCATTCTGCGGCCCACGGAGAGGTTCTGCGGCCGCAGAACGGGGCACAGAAATGCCTACTTCTGCCCAACATTTTTCTATAAATCACCAGGCACTATTCAGTCCAAAAAGTCTCAACCTCCCTTCGCAAAAGTCTAAGGATGACTGTACGACCAATGTGCAGCCCGAGAAAAGGTTATGCGATCGCAGATATAGCCGCGAAATCGACATCAAAAATGCCCCAGAAAACTGCCTCACTTTGCGACCATTCTGTGGTCCGTAGAGAGGTTCTGCGGCAGCAAAACGGGCCACTGAAATGCCTACTTCTGCCCAACATTTCCCTTTAAATCACCAGGCACTATTTAATCAAAAAGGCCAAACCTCACTTCGCAAAAGTCTAAGGATTATTGTGCAACCAAAGTGCGGCCCGCGAAACGGTTATTCTATCGCAAAAATAGCCGCGTAATTGACATCAAAAACTCCCCAGAAAATTGCCTCACTCTGCGACCATTCTGCGGTCCACGGAGAGGTTCTGCGGCCGCAGAACGGGGCACAGAAATGCCTACTTCTGCCCAACATTTTCCTTTAAATCACCAGGCACTATTCAATCCAAAAAGTCTTGAACATCCCTTCGCAAAAGTCTAAGGATGACTGTGCGACCACAGTGCGGCCTGCGAAATAGTTATGCGATCGCAAAAATTGCCGCGAAATCGACATCAAAAATGCCCCGAAAACTGCCTCACTCCGTGACCATTCTGCGGTCCATAGAATGGTTCTGCGGCCGCAGAACGTGGCATAGAAATGCCGACTTCTGCCCAACATGTTCCTTCAAATCACCCGGCACTATTCAATCCAAAAAGTCCGAAGCTCCCTTCGCAAAAGTCTAAGGATGACTGTGCGACCAAAGTGCGGCCCGCGAAACGTTTATGCGATCGCAGATATAGCCGCGAAATCGACATCAAAAACTCCCCAAAAAACTGCCTCACTCTACGACCATTCTGCAGTCCACGGAGAGGTTCTGCGGCCGCAGAACGGGGAACAGAAATGCCTACTTCTGCCCAACATTTTACTTTAAATCACCAGGCACTATTCAATCCAAAAAGTCTGAACCTCCCTTCGCAAAAGTCTAAGGATGACTATGCGACCCCAGTCCGGCCTGCGAAATGGTTATGCGATCGCAGAAATTTTCGCGAAATCGACATAAAAAATGCCCCGAAAATTGCCTCACTCCGTGACCATTCTGCGGTCCATAGAGTGGTTCTACGGCCGCAGAACGCGGCATAGAAATGCCTACTTCT
>NW_027438685.1:0-49321 GCF_000715075.1 Nicotiana tabacum | reverse complement strand
AGGCTGGTAAGGATACCTGGATCTGCATAAAAGGATGTGCAAAAGTGTAGAATGAGTAGACTACAACGGTACCCAGTAAGTGCCAAGCCTAACCTCGGTAGAGTAGTGATGAGTGTCAGTTCAACACCCTACTATAATAAATAAGAAAATTGAACAGGTATATTACAGTGTGATAATGATAAATAACAAAAATGAAACAATGAAGAAAATATACCAAGAATAGATACACTGAATTAAGGCATTTAAGGCATCACGAAAGTAAACAATGAATAATATGCCAAGGAAACAAAACAACCAAAACACAAGTGATATAATTGAATGGTATTAGCAAGCATCACTACCGAGGTACTACCTCACAGTCTCATATCACAAAACAAATCATAATCATTCCTTATATCACCGCGGGAACCTTGCATTTAGTTTTGAAAATCATTTTTTCGAAAAAGCTTCCCGTGTTTTAGCCCACCTTATCACACCACGTGGCTTCAAGTAGTTCCTCTACTACCAACAAGCATATTAAGACCACCTTATCTCACCACATGCATTTCGACCCCAATACTTAATCCACCACATGCGTATCAATATCACAACATATAACTTTCTGGTGGACACCACTATATCCACCAGAATCTCGAGGACTCTTGGCCTCCCTGTCATGTCTCCTGGCCTTGAAACCCTCCAATCTCCATGTGATTTCTACCACCTGCTGGTATGGAGTATCAGTCTTCAACTATCGAGCCATGCTGAATCTAATACCATAGTTGAGCCTCTTGATAAATCGACAGACTCGATCTCTAATTGTGTAAACCAAGGCAGGTGCATATCTGGACAACTCACTAAATTTCAGAACATACTCTGATACGATCATAGAACCCTGGAACAACTGCTCAAACTGCTCGCGCCATTTATCCCAAAGGCTTCGGGGAACAAAATCTCAATTAAATCTCAAAAAATTGAGCCCATGTGAGTGAAGCTACCTCGGTTGGGCTAGCCTCCTCCCAATCCCACCAAGACTAGTACGCTAGTCCCGATAGCTAGAAAGAAGTGAAAGAACCCCCGCTCGTCTTCACTATACCCATGTTATGGAGAATACACTGGCACTTTTCCAGAAAGCCTTGTGCGTCCTCTGTAGCTAGGCCACTGAAAGAAGGAGGATGGTATTTTTTGTACCACTCGAGCCTGAGCTACTCCTCCTTAGAAGTTGATGCCCTAACCTCGGCCTGAACTGGGACAACCAGCTGCACTTGTATAACCTATGGGACCTGCTCAACATGGAATCACTGCTCAAGGGTACGGCCGCTGGAGTTTGCGCTCCTACCCTAGCCTGAGATGTTGCCATTGCAAGTGGAATTAACCCCGCCTGAGCTAGATTACAAAATATGCTCAAGAATTGGGCGAGCGTCTCTTGAAGTGCAGGGGTAGCAACAAGCGCCACAAGTGCCTACCTCCCAACTGAAGCTACCGGTGGCTCCTCTGTCATAGCTCGTGCAGCTGCTCTGGATACACTACATACCCCTCCTTGTCCTCTCCCGGACCCTGACCGCGGCCCCAGCCCCGGCCTCTCGCGGCTCTATCAGGGGGCACAATATCTGATCGTCGGGTCCAGCAGTGGATGTCCTCACCATCTATGAGAGAATAGAAAGACATAGATTTAGAAATCTAAAGTCAAGAAATTCGCATGATAAGGGATCAAATAAGTGAAGTTTCCTAACAGTTCCATAGCCTCTCAAAGATAAATACAAAAGTTTCTGTACCGATCCGTGAGATTCTACTATTCCTGCTTTTGACACGTAAAACCTATATACCTAGGGCTTTGATACCAACTTGTCACTGACCAAATTTTCCTCTGTAGGATGTCGTGATGGAACCTAGTCTCTAAGAGTAGGTAAGCCTAACATTCAGGCAGAATTTAACTAAGAAAATGATAAAAACTTTCAAATAACTCAACAACTAACATAAAAGAACTCTGCAACTCAACAGAATAAAACTCCCAACATCCGGTGATACCAAGTCCCAAGCTCTACAACAGTATACTAAATATCCCCATACAACATTATCTACAAAAAGGGAAAATGAAATAGAACTAGGTAGAGGGTGACTCCGAGGCCCGCAGACGCCGGCAGGTATACCTTGAATTCTCCATATCTAAACTCTACTCACCGGTGCCAAGGCTGGTAAGGCTACCTGGATCTGCATAAAAGGATGTGCAAAAGTGTAGAATGAGTAGACTACAACGGTACCCAATAAGTGCTAACCTCGGTAGAGTAGTGATGAGGTCAGGTCAACACCCTACTAGAATAAATAAGAAAATTGAACAGGTATATGATAGTGTGATAATGATAAACAACAAAAATGAAACAATGAAGAAAATATACCAAGAATAGATACACTGAATTAAGGCAATTAAGGCATCATGAAAGTAAACAATGAATAATATGCCAAGGAAACAAAGCAACCAAAACACAAGTGATATAATTGAATGGTATTAGCAAGCATCACTACCGAGGTACTGCCTCACAGTCTCATATCACAAAACAAATCATAATCATTCCTTAAATCACCGCGGGAGCCTTGCATTTAGTTTTGAAAATCATTTTTTCGAAATAGCTTCCCGTGTTTTAGCCCACCTTATCACACCACGTGGCTTCAAGTAGTTCCTCTACTACCAACAAGCATATCAAGACCACCTTATCTCACCACATGCATTTCAACCCCAATCCTTAATCCACCACACGCGTATCAATATCGCAACATATAACTTTCTGGTGGACACCACTATATCCACTAGAATCTCAAGGACTCTTGGCCTCCCTGTCATGTCTCCTGGCCTTGCAAACCCTCCAATCTCCATGTGATTTCTACCACCTGCTGGTATGGAGTATCAGTCTCCAACTATCGAGCCATGCTGAATCTAATACCATTGTTGAGCCTCTTGATAAATCGACGGACTCGATCTCTAATTGTGTAAACCAAGGCAGGTGCATATCTGGACAACTCACTAAACTTCAGAACATACTCTGATACGATCATAGAACCCTAGCACAACTGCTCAAACTGCTCGCGCCATGTATCCCAAAGGCTCCAGGGAACAAAATCTCAATAAAATCTCAAAAAATTGAGCCTCTGTGAGTGAAGCTGCCTCGGTTGGGCTAGCCTCCTTCCAATCCCACCAAGACTAGTACGCTAGTCCCGATAGCTAGAAAGAAGTGAAAGAACTCCCGCTCGTCTTCACTATACCCATGTTATGGAGAATACAATGGCACTTTTCCAGAAAGCCTTGTGCGTCCTCTGTAGCTAGGCCACTGAAAGAAGGAGGATGGTATTTTTTGTACCACTCGAGCCTGAGCTACTCCTCCTTAGAAGTTGATGCCCTAACCTCGGCCTGAACTAGGACAACCAGCTGCACTTGTATAACCTATGGGACCTGCTCAACATGGAATCACTGCTCTGGGGTACGGGCCGCTGGAGTTTGCGCTCCTACCCTAGCCTGAGATGTTGCCGTTGCAAGTGGAATCAACCCCGCCTGAGCTAGATTACCAAATATGCTCAAGAATTGGGCGAGCGTCTCTTGAAGTGCAGGGGTAGCAACAAGCGCCACAAGTGCCTACCTCCCAACTGAAGCTACCAGTGGCTCCTCTGTCGTAGCTCGTGCAGCTGCTCTTGCTACACTACATGCCCCTCCTTGTCCTCTCCCGGACCCTGACCGCGGCCCCAGCCCCGGCCTCTCGCGGCTCTATCAGGGGGCACAATATCTGATCGTCGGATCCAGCGGTGGATGTCCTCACCATCTATGAAAGAATAGAAAGACATAGATTTAGAAATCTAAAGTCAAGAAATTCGCATGATAAGGGATCAAATAATTGAAGTTTCCTAACAGTTCCATAGCCTCTCGAAGATAAATACAAAAGTTTCTGTACCGATCCGTTAGATTCTACTATTCCTGCTTTTGACATGTAAAACCTATGTACCTAGGGCTTTGATACCAACTTGTCACTGACCAAATTTTCCTCTGTAGGATGTCGTGATGGAACCTAGTCTCTAAGAGTAGGTAAGCCTAACATTCAGGCAGAATTTAACTGAGAAAATGATAAAAACTTTCAAATAACTCAACAACTAACATAAAAGAACTCTACAACTCAACAGAATAAAACTCCCAACATCCGGTGATACCAAGTCCCAAGCTCTACAACAGTATACTAAATATCCCCATACAACATTATCTATAAAAAGGGAAAATGAAATAGAACTAGGTAGAGGGTGACTCCGAGGCCCGCAGACGCCGGTAGGTATACCTTGAAGTCTCCATATCTAAACTCTACTCACCGGTGCCTAGGCTGGTAAGGCTACCTGGATCTGCATAAAAGGATGTGCAAAAGTGTAGAATGAGTAGACTACAACGGTACCCAATAAGTGCTAACCTTCAGTAGAGTAGTGATGAGGTCAGGTCAACACCTTACTAGAATAAATAAGAAAATTGAACAGGTATATGATAGTGTGATAATGATAAACAACAAAAATGAAACAATGAAGAAAATATACCAAGAATAGATACACTGAATTAAGGCAATTAAGGCATCATGAAAGTAAACAATGAATAATATGCCAAGGAAACAAAGCAACCAATACACAAGTGATATAATTGAATGCTATTATCAACCATCACTACCGAGGTACTGCCTCACAGTCTCATATCACAAAACAAATCATAATCATTCCTTATATCACCGCGGGAGCCTTGCATTTAGTTTTGAAAATCATTTTTTCGAAATAGCTTCCTGTGTTTTAGCCCACCTTATCACACCACGTGGCTTCAAGTAGTTCCTGTACTACCAACAAGCATATCAAGACCACCTTATCTCACCACATGCATTTCGGCCCCAATCCTTAATCCACCACATGCGTATTAATATCATAACATATAACTTTCTGGTGGACACCACTATATCCACCAGAATCTCGAGGACTCTTGGCCTCCCTGTCATGTCTCCTGGCCTTGCAAACCCTCCAATGTCCATGTGATTTCTACCACCTGCTGGTATGGAGTATCAGTCTCTAACTATCGAGCCATGCTGAATCTAATACCATAGTTGAGCCTCTTGATAAATCGACGGACACGATCTCTAATTGTGTAAACCAAGGCAGGTGCATATCTGGACAACTCACTAAACTTCAGAACATACTCTGATACGATCATAGAACCCTGGCACAACTACTCAAAACTGCTCGCGCCATGTATCCCAAAGGCTCCGGGGAACAAAATCTCAATTAAATCTCAAAAAATTGAGCCCATGTGAGTGAAGCTACCTCGGTTGGGCTAGCCTCCTCCCAATCCCACCAAGACTAGTACGCTAGTCCCGATAGCTAGAAAGAAGTTAAAGAACCCCCGCTCGTCTTCACTATACCCATGTTATAGAGAATACAGTGGCACTTTTCCAGAAAGCCTTGTGCGTCCTCTGTAGCTAGGCCACTGAAAGAAGGAGGATGGTATTTTTTGTACCACTCGAGCCTGAGCTACTCCTCCTTAGAAGTTGATGCCCTAACCTCGGCCTGAACTGGGATAACCAGCTGCACTTGTATAACCTATGGGACCTGCTCAACATGGAATCACTGCTCTAGGGTACGGGCCGTTGGAGTTTGCGCTCCTACCCTAGCCTGAGATGTTGCCGTTGCAAGTGGAATCAACCCCGCCTGAGCTAGATTACCAAATATGCTCAAGAATTGGGCGAGCGTCTCTTGAAGTGCAGGGGTAGCTACAAGCGCCACAAGTGCCTACCTCCCAACTGAAGCTACCGGTGGCTCCTCTGTCGTAGCTCGTGCAGCTGCTCTGGCTATACTACATGCCCCTCCTTGTCCTCTCCCGGACCCTGACTGCGGCCCCAGCCCCGGCCTCTCGCGGCTCTATCAGGGGGCACAATATCTGATCGTCGGATCCAGCGGTGGATGTCCTCACCATCTATGAGAGAATAGAAAGACATAGATTTAGAAATCTAAAGTCAAGAAATTCGCATGATAAGGGATCAAATAAGTGAAGTTTCCTAACAGTTCCATAGCCTCTCGAAGATAAATACAAAAGTTTCTGTACCGATCCGTGAGATTCTACTATTCCTGCTTTTGACACGTAAAACCTATGTACCTAGGGCTTTGATACCAACTTGTCACTGACCAAATTTTGCTCTGTAGGATGTCATGATGGAATCTAGTCTCTAAGAGTAGGTAAGCCTAACATTCAGGCAGAATTTAACTAAGAAAATGATAAAAACTTTCAAATAACTCAACAACTAACATAAAAGAACTCTGCAACTCAACAGAATAAAACTCCCAACATCCGGTGATACCAAGTCCCAAGCTCTACAACAGTATACTAAATATCCCCATACAACATTATCTATAAAAAGGAAAAATGAAATAGAACTAGGTAGAGGGTGACTCCGAGGCCCGCAGACGCCGGCAGGTATATCTTGAAGTCTCCATATCTAAACTCTACTCACCGGTGCCTAGGCTGGTAAGGATACCTGGATCTGCATAAAAGGATGTGCAAAAGTGTAGAATGAGTAGACTACAACGGTACCCAAAAGTGCTAACCTCGGTAGAGTAGTGATGAGGTCAGGTCAACACCCTACTAGAATAAATAAGAAAATTGAACAAGTATATGATAGTGTGATAATGATAAACAACAAAAATGAAACAATGAAGAAAATATACCAAGAATAGATACACTGAATTAAGGCAATTAAGGCATCACGAAAGTAAACAATGAATAATATGCCAAGGAAACAAAGCAACCAAAACACAAGTGATATAATTGAATGGTATTAGCAAGCATCACTACCGAGGTACTGCCTCACAGTCTCATATCACAAAACAAATCATAATCATTCCTTATATCACCGCGGGAGCCTTGCATTTAGTTTTGAAAATCATTTTTTCGAAATAGCTTCCCGTGTTTTAGCCCACCTTATCACACCACGTGGCTTCAAGTAGTTCCTCTATTACCAACAAGCATATCAAGACCACCTTATCTCACCACATGCATTTCGACCCCAATCCTTAATCCACCATATGCGTATCAATATCACAACATATAACTTTCTGGTGGACACCACTATATCCACCAGAATCTCGAAGACTCTTGGCCTCCCTGTCATGTCTCCTGGCCTTGCAAACCCTCCAATCTCCATGTGATTTCTACCACCTGCTGGTATGGAGTATCAGTCTCAAACTATCGAGCCATGCTGAATCTAATACCATAGTTGAGCCTCTTGATAAATCGACGGACTCGATCTCTAATTGTGTAAACCAAGGCAGGTGCATATCTGGACAACTCACTAAACTTCAGAACATACTCTGATACGATCATAGAACCCTAGCACAACTGCTCAAATTGCTCGCGCCATGTATCCCAAAGGCTCCGGGGAACAAAATATCAATTAAATCTCAAAATATTGAGCCCATGTGAGTGAAGCTGCCTCGGTTGGGCTAGCCTCCTCCCAATCCCACCAAGACTAGTACGCTAGTCCCGATAGCTAGAAAGAAGTGAAAGAACCCCCGCTCGTCTTCACTATACCCATGTTATGGAGAATACAATGGCACTTTTCCAGAAAGCCTTGTGCGTCCTCTGTAGCTAGGCCACTAAAAGAAGGAGGATGGTATTTTTGTACCACTCGAGCCTGAGCTACTCCTCCTTAGAAGTTGATGCCCTAACCTCGGCCTGAACTGGGACAACGAGCTGCACTTGTATAACCTATGGGACCTGCTCAACATGGAATCACTGCTCTGGGGTACGGCCGCTGGAGTTTGCGCTCCTACCCTAGCTTGAGATGTTGCCGTTGCAAGTGGAATCAACCCCGCCTGAGCTAGATTACCAAATATGCTCAAGAATTGGGCGAGCGTCTCTTGAAGTGCCGGGGTAGCTACAAGCGCTACAAGTGCCTACCTCCCAACTGAAGCTACCGGTGGCTCCTCTGTCGTAGCTCGTGCAGCTGCTCTGGCTACACTACATGCCCCTCCTTGTCCTCTCCCGGACCCTGACCGCGGCCCCAGTCCCGGCCTCTCGTGGCTCTATCAGGGGGCACAATATCTGATCGTCGCATCCAGCGGTGGATGTCCTCACCATCTATGAGAGAATAGAAAGACATAGATTTAGAAATCTAAAGTCAAGAAATTCGCATGATAAGGGATCAAATAAGTGAAGTTTCCTAACAGTTCCATAGCCTCTCGAAGATAAATACAAAAGTATCTGTACCAATCCGTGAAATACTACTATTCCTGCTTTTGACACGTAAAACCTATGTACCTAGCGCTTTGATACCAACTTGTCACTGACCAAATTTTCCTCTGTAGGATGTCGTGATGGAACCTAGTCTCTAAGAGTAGGTAAGCCTAACATTCAGGCAGAATTTAACTGAGAAAATGATAAAAACTTTCAAATAACTCAACAACTAACATAAAAGAACTCTGCAACTCAACAGAATAAAACTCCCAACATCCGGTGATACCAAGTCCCAAGCTCTACAACAGTATACTAAATATCCCCATACAACATTATCTATAAAAAGGGTAAATGAAATAGAACTAGGTAGAGGGTGACTCCGAGGCCCGCAGACGCCGACAGGTATACCTTGAAGTCTCCATATCTAAACTCTACTCACCGGTGCCTAGGCTGGTAAGGATACCTGGATCTGCATAAAAGGATGTGCAAAAGTGTAGAATGAGTAGACTACAACGGTACCCAAAAGTGCTAACCTCGGTAGAGTAGTGATGAGGTCAGGTCAACACCCTACTAGAATAAATAAGAAAATTGAACAGGTATATGATAGTGTGATAATGATAAACAACAAAAATGAAACAATGAAGAAAATATACCAAGAATAGATACACTGAATTAAGGCAATTAAGGCATCACGAAAGTAAACAATGAATAATATGCCAAGGAAACAAAGCAACCAAAACACAAGTGATATAATTGAATGGTATTAGCAAGCATCACTACCGAGGTACTGCCTCACAGTCTCATATCACAAAACAAATCATAATCATTCCTTATATCACCGCGGGAGCCTTGCATTTAGTTTTGAAAATCATTTTTTCGAAATAGCTTCCCGTGTTTTAGCCCACCTTATCACACCACGTGGATTCAAGTAGTTCCTCTACTACCAACAAGCATATCAAGACCACCTTATCTCACCACATGCATTTCGACCCCAATCCTTAATCCACCACATGCATATCAATATCACAACATAAAACTTTCTGGTGGACACCACTATATCCACCAGAATCTCGAGGACTCTTGGCCTCCCTGTCATGTCTCCTGGCCTTGCAAACCCTCCAATCTCCAAGTGATTTCTACCACCTGCTGGTATGGAGTATCAGTCTCCAACTATCGAGCCATGCTGAATCTAATACCATAGTTGAGCCTCTTGATAAATCGACGGACTCGATCTCTAATTGTGTAAACCAAGGCAGGTGCATATCTGGACAACTCACTAAACTTCAGAACATACTCTGATACGATCATAGAACCCTAGCACAACTGCTCAAACTACTCGCGCCATGTATCCCAAAGGCTCCGGGGAACAAAATCTCAATTAAATCTCAAAAAATTGAGCCCATGTGAGTGAAGCTGCCTCAGTTGGGCTAGCCTCCTCCCAATCCCACCAAGACTAGTACGCTAGTCCCGATAGCTAGAAAGAAGTGAAAGAACCCCCGCTCGTCTTCACTATACCCATGTTATGGAGAATACAATGGCACTTTTCCAGAAAGCCTTGTGCGTCCTCTGTAGCTAGGCCACTAAAAGAAGGAGGATGGTATTTTTTGTACCACTCGAGCCTGAGCTACTCTTCCTTAGAAGTTGATGCCCTAACCTCGGCCTGAACTGGGACAACCAGCTGCACTTGTATAACCTATGGGACCTGCTCAACATGGAATCACTGCTCTGGGGTACGGCCGCTGGAGTTTGCGCTCCTACCCTAGCCTGAGATGTTGCCGTTGCAAATGGAATCAACCCCGCCTGAGCTAGATTATAAAATATGCTCAAGAATTGGGCGAGCGTCTCTTGAAATGCAGGGGTAGCAACAAGCGCCACAAGTGCCTACCTCCCAACTGAAGCTACCGGTGGCTCCTCTGTCGTAGCTCATGCAGCTGCTCTGGCTACACTACATGACCCTCTTTGTCCTCTCCCGGACCCTGACTGCGGCCCCAGCCCCGGCCTCTCGCGGCTCTATCAGGGGGCACAATATCTGATCGTC
Source organism: Nicotiana tabacum (assembly GCF_000715075.1). Lineage (NCBI taxonomy): Eukaryota > Viridiplantae > Streptophyta > Magnoliopsida > Solanales > Solanaceae > Nicotiana > Nicotiana tabacum. The sequence continues at coordinate 39,074 of NW_027438685.1, read as the reverse complement.
GGATCCAGCGGTGGATGTCCTAACCATCTATGAGAGAATAGAAAGACATAGATTTAGAAATCTAAAGTCAAGAAATTCGCATGATAAGGGATCAAATAAGTGAAGTTTCCTAACACTTCCATAGCCTCTCGAAGATAAACACAAAAGTTTCTGTACCGATCCGTGAGATTCTACTATTCCTGCTTTTGACACGTAAAACCTATGTACCTAGGGCTTTGATACCAACTTGTCACTGACCAAATTTTGCTCTGTAGGATGTCGTGATGGAACCTAGTCTCTAAGAGTAGGTAAGCCTAACATTCAGGCAGAATTTAACTGAGAAAATGATAAAAACTTTCAAATAACTCAACAACTAACATAAAAGAACTCTGCAACTCAACAGAACAAAACTCCCAACATCCGGTGATACCAAGTCCCAAGCTTTATAACAGTGTACTAAATATCCCTATACAACATTATCTATAAAAAGGGAAAATGAAATAGAACTAGGTAGAGGGTGACTCTGAGGCCCGCGGACGCCGGTAGGTATACCTTGAAGTCTCCATATCTAAACTCTACTCACCGATGCATAGGCTGGTAAGGATACCTGGATCTGCATAAAAGGATGTGCAAAAGTGTAGAATGAGTAGACTACAACGGTACCCAGTAAGTGCCAAGCCTAACCTCGGTAGAGTAGTGATGAGGTCAGGTCAACACCCTACTATAATAAATAAGAAAATTGAACAGGTATATGATAGTGTGATAATGATAAACAACAAAAATGAAACAATGAAGAAAATATACCAAGAATAGATACACTGAATTAAGGCAATTAAGGCATCACGAGAGTAAACAATGAATAATATGCCAAGGAAACATAGCAACCAAAACACAAGTGATATAATTGAATGGTATTAGCAAGCATCACTACCGAGGTACTGCCTCACAGTCTCATATCACAAAACAAATCATAATTATTCCTTATATCACCGCGGGAACCTTGCATTTAGTTTTGAAAATCATTTTTTCGAAATAGCTTCCCGTGTTTTAGCCCACCGTATCACACCACGTGGCTTCAAGTAGTTCCTCTACTACCAACAAGCATATCAAGACCACCTTATCTCACCACATGCATTTCGACCCCAATACTTAATCCACACATGCGTATCAATATAATAACATATAACTTTCTGGTGGACACCACTATATCCACCAGAATCTCGAGGACTCTTGGCCTCCCTGTCATGTCTCCTGGCCTTGCAAACCCTCCAATCTCCATGTGATTTCTACCACCTGCTGGTATGGAGTATCAGTCTCCAACTATCGAGCCATGCTGAATCTAATACCATAGTTGAGCCTCTTGATAAATCGACGGACTCGATCTCTAATTGTGTAAACCAAGGCAGGTGCATATCTGGACAACTCACTAAACTTTAGAACATACTCTGATACGATCATAGAACCTTGGCACAACTGCTCAAACTGCTCGCGCCATGTATCCCAAAGGCTCCGGGGAACAAAATCTCAATTAAATCTCAAAAAATTGAGCCCAAGTGAGTGAAGCTGCCTCGGTTGGGCTAGCCTCCTCCCAATCCCACCATGACTAGTACGCTAGTCCCGATAGCTAGAAAGAAGTGAAAGAACCCCCGCTCGTCTTCACTATACCCATGTTATGGAGACTACACTGGCACTTTGCTAGAAAGCCTTGTGCGTCCTCTGTAGCTAGGCCACTGAAAGAAGGAGGATGGTATTTTTTGTACCACTCGAGCCTGAGCTACTCCTCCTTAGAAGTTGATGCCCTAACCTCGGCCTGAACTGGGACAACCAGCTGCACTTGTATAACCTATGGGACCTGCTCAACATGGAATCACTGCTCTGGGGTAAGGGCCGCTGGAGTTTGAGCTCCTACCCTAGCCTGAGATGTTGTCGTTACAAGTGGAATCAACCCCGCCTGAGCTTGATTACCAAATATGCTCAAGAATTGGGCGAGCGTCTCTTGAAGTGCAGGGGTAGCAACAAGCGCCACAAGTGCCTACCTCCCAACTGAAGCTACCGGTGGCTCCTCTGTCATAGCTCGTGCAGCTACTCTGGCTACACTACATGCCCCTCCTTGTCCTCTCCCGGACCCTGACCGCGGCCCCAGCCCCGGCCTCTCGCGGCTCTATCAGGGGGCACAATATCTGATCGTCGGATCTAGCGGTGGATGTCCTCACCATCTATGAGAGAATAGAAAGACATAAATTTAGAAATCTAAAGTCAAGAAATTCGCATGATAAGGGATCAAATAAGTGAAGTTTCCTAACAGTTCCATAGCCTCTCGAAGATAAATACAAAAGTTTCTGTATCGATCCGTGAGATTCTACTATTCCTGCTTTTGACACGTAAAACCTATATACCTAGGGATTTGATACCAACTTATCACTGACCAGATTTTCCTCTGTAGGATGTCGTGATGGAACCTAGTCTCTAAGAGTAGGTAAGCCTAACATTCAGGCAGAATTTAACTAAGAAAATGATAAAAACTTTCAAATAACTCAACAACTAACATAAAAGAACTCTGCAACTCAACAGAATAAAACTCCCAACATCCGGTGATACCAAGTCCCAAGCTCTACAACAGTATACTAAATATCCCCATAGAACATTATCTATAAAAAGGGAAAATGAAATAGAACTAGGTAGAGGGTGACTCCGAGGCCCGCAGACGCCGGCAGGTATACCTTGAATTCTCCATATCTAAACTCTACTCACCGGTGCCTAGGCTGGTAAGGATACCTGGATCTGCATAAAAGGATGTGCAAAAGTGTAGAATGAGTAGACTACAACGGTACCCAATAAGTGCTAACCTCGGTAGAGTAGTGATGAGGTCAGGTCAACACCCTACTAGAATAAATAAGAAAATTGAACAGGTATATGATAGTGTGATAATGATAAACAACAAAAATTAAACAAATGAAGAAAATATACCAAGAATAGATACACTGAATTAAGGCAATTAAGGCATCACGAAAGTAAACAATGAATAATATGCCAAGGAAAAAAAGGAACCAAAACACAAGTGATATAATTGAATGGTATTAGCAAGCATCACTACCGAGGTACTGCCTCACAGTCTCATATCACAAAACAAATCATAATCATTCCTTATATCACCGCGGGATCCTTCCATTTAGTTTTGAAAATCATTTTTTCGAAATAGCTTCCCGTGTTTTAGCCCACCTTATCACACCACGTGGCTTCAAGTAGTTCCTCTACTACCAACAAGCATATCAAGACCACCTTATCTCACCACATGCATTTCGACCCCAATCCTTAATCCACCACATGCGTATCAATATCACAACATATAACTTTCTGGTGGACACCACTATATCCACAAGAATCTCGAGGACTCTTGGCCTCCCTGTCATGTCTCCTGGCCTTGCAAACCCTCCAATCTCCATGTGATTTCTACCACCTGCTGGTATAGAGTAACAGTCTCCAACTATCGAGCCATGCTGAATCTAATACCATAGTTGAGCCTCTTGATAAATCGACGGACTCGATCTCTAATTGTGTAAACCAAGGCAGGTGCATATCTGGACAACTCACTAAACATCAGAACATACTCTGATACGATCATAGAACCCTGGCACAACTGCTCAAACTACTCGCGCCATGTATCCCAAAGGCTTCGGGGAACAAAATCTCAATTAAATCTCAAAAAATTGAGCCCATGTGAGTGAAGCTGCCTCAGTTGGGCTAGCCTCCTCCCAATCCCACCAAGACTAGTACGCTAGTCCCGATAGCTAGAAAGAAGTGAAAGAACCCCCGCTCGTCTTCACTATACCCATGTTATGGAGAATACAATGGCACTTTTCCAGAAAGCCTTGTGTGTCCTCTGTAGCTAGGCCACTAAAAGAAGGAGGATGGTATTTTTTGTACCACTCGAGCCCGAGCTACTCCTCCTTAGATGTTGATGCCCTAACCTCTGCCAGAACTGGGACAACCAGCTGCACTTTTATAACCTATGGGACCTGCTTAACATGGAATCACTGGTCTGGGGTACGGGCCGCTGGAGTTTGCGCTCCTACCCTAGCCTGAGATGTTGCCGTTGCAAATGGAATCAACCCTGCCCGAGCTAGATTACTAAATATGCTCAAGAATTGGGCGAGCGTCTTTTGAAGTGCAGGGGTAGCAACAAGCGCCACAAGTGCCTACCTCCCAACTGAAGCTACCGGTGGCTCCTCTGTCGTAGCTCGTGCAGCTGCTCTGGCTATACTACATGACCCTCCTTGTCCTCTCCCGGACCCTGACCGCGGCCCCAGCCCCAGCCTCTCGCGGCTCTATCAGGGGGCACAATATCTGATCGTCGGATCCAGCAGTGGATGTCCTCACCATCTATGAGAGAATAGAAAGACATAGATTTAGAAATCTAAAGTCAAGATATTCGCATGATAAGGGATCAAATAAGTGAAGTTTCCTAACAGTTCCATAGCCTCTCGAAGATAAATACAAAAGTTTCTGTACCGATCCGTGAGATTCTAATATTCCTGCTTTTGACACGTAAAACCTATGTACCTAGGGCTTTGATACCAACTTGTCACTGACCAAAATTTCCTCTGTAGGATGTCGTGATGGAACCTAGTCTCTAAGAGTAGGTAAGCCTAACATTCAGGCAGAATTTAACAGAGAAAATGATAAAAACTTTCAAATAACTCAACAACTAACATAAAAGAACTCTGCAACTCAACAGAACAAAACTCCCAACATCCGGTGATACCAAGTCCCAAGCTTTACAATAGTGTACTAAATATCCCTATAAAATATTATCTATAAAAAGGGAAAATGAAATAGAACTAGGTAGAGGGTGACTCTGAGGCCCGCGGACGCCGGCAGGTATACCTTGAAGTCTCCATATCTAAACTCTACTCACCGGTGCCTAGGCTGGTAAGGATACCTGGATCTGCATAAAAGGATGTGCAAAAGTGTAGAATGAGTAGACTACAACGGTACCCAATAAGTGCTAACCTCGGTAGAGTAGTGATGAGGTCAGGTCAACACCCTACTAGAATAAATAAGAAAATTGAACAGGTATATGATAGTGTGATAATGATAAACAACAAAAATGAAATAATGAAGAAAATATACCAAGAATAGATACACTGAATTAAGGCAATTAAGGCATCACGAAAGTAAACAATGAATAATATGACAAGGAAACAAAGCAACAAACACACAAGTGATATAATTGAATGGTATTAGCAAGCATCACTACCGAGGTACTGCCTCACAGTCTCATATCACAAAACAAATCATAATCATTCCTTATATCACCGAGGGAGCCTTGCATTTAGTTTTGAAAATCATTTTTTCGAAATAGCTTCCCGTGTTTTAGCCCACCTTATCACACCACGTGGCTTCAAGTAGTTCCTCTACTACCAACAAGCATATCAAGACCACCTTATCTCACCACATGCATTTCGACCCCAATACTTAATCCACCACATGCGTATCAATATCACAACATATAACTTTCTGGTGGACACCACTATATCCACCAGAATCTCGAGGACTCTTGGCCTCCCTGTCATGTCTCCTGGCCTTGCAAACCCTCCAATCTCCATGTGATTTCTACCACCTGCTGGTATGGAGTAACAGTCTCCAACTATCGAGCCATGCTGAATCTAATACCATAGTTGAGCCTCTTGATAAATCGACGGACTCGATCTCTAATTGTGTAAACCAAGGCAGGTGCATATCTGGACAACTCACTAAACATCAGAACATACTCTGATACGATCATAGAACCCTGGCACAACTGCTCAAACTGCTCGCGCCATGTATCCCAAAGGCTTCGGGGAACAAAATCTCAATTAAATCTCAAAAAATTGAGCCCATGTGAGTGAAGATGCCTCAGTTGGGCTAGCCTCCTCCCAATCCCACCAAGACTAGTACGCTAGTCCCGATAGCTAGAAAGAAGTGAAAGAACCTCCGCTCGTCTTCACTATACCCATGCTATGGAGAATACAGTGGCACTTTTCCAGAAAGCCTTGTGTGTCCTCTGTAGCTAGGCCACTGAAAGAAGGAGGATGGTATTTTTTGTACCACTCGAGCCTGAGCTACTCCTCCTTAGAAGTTGATGCCCTAACCTCGGCCTGAACTGGGACAACCAACTGCACTTGTATAACCTATGGGACCTGCTCAACATGGAATCACTGCTCTAGGGTATGGGCCGCTGGAGTTTGAGCTCCTACCCTAGCCTGAGATGTTGTCGTTGCAAGTGGAATCAACCCTGCCTGAGCTAGATTACCAAATATGCTCAAGAATTGGGCTAGCGTCTCTTGAAGTGCAGGGGTAGCATCAAGCGCCACAAAGTTTACCTCCCAACTGAAGCTACCGGTGGCTCCTCTGTCGTAGCTCGTGCAGCTGCTTTGGCTAGACTACATGCCCCTCCTTGTCCTCTTCTGGACCCTGACCGCGGCCCCAGCCCCGGCCTCTCGCGGCTCTATCAGGGGGCACAATATCTAATCGTCGGATCCAGCGGTGGATGTCCTCACCATCTATGAGAGAATAGAAAGACATAGATTTAGAAATCTAAAGTCAAGTAATTTGCATGATAAGGGATCAAATAAGTGAAGTTTCCTAACAGTTCCATAGCCTCTCGAAGATAAATACAAAAGTTTCTGTACCGATCTGTGAGATTCTACTATTCCTGCTTTTGACACGTAAAACCTATGTACCTAGGGCTTTGATACCAACTTGTCACTGACCAAATTTTCCTCTGTAGGATGTCGTGATGGAACCTAGTCTCTAAGAGTAGGTAAGCCTAACATTCAGGCAGAATTTAACTGAGAAAATGATAAAAACTTTCAAATAACTCAACAACTAACATAAAAGAACTCTGCAACTCAACAGAATAAAACTCCCAACATCCGGTGATACCAAGTCCCGTGCTCTACAACAATATACTAAATATCCCCATACAACATTATCTATAAAAAGGGAAAATGAAATAGAACTAGGTAGAGGGTGACTCCGAGGCCCGCAGACGCCTGCAGGTATACCTTGAAGTCTCCATATCTAAACTCTACTCACCGGTGCCTAGGCTGGTAAGGCTACCTGGATCTGCATAAAAGGATGTGCAAAAGTGTAGAATGAGTAGACTACAACGGTACCCAATAAGTGCTAACCTCGGTAGAGTAGTGATGAGGTCAGGTCAACACCCTACTATAATAAATAAGAAAATTTAACAGGTATATGATAGTGTGATAATGATAAACAACAAAAATGAAACAATGAAGAAAATATACCAAGAATAGATACACTGAATTAATGCAATTAAGGCATCACGAAAGTAAACAATGAATAATATGCCAAGGAAACAAAGCAACCAAAACACAAGTGATATAATTGAATGGTATTAGCAAGCATCACTACCGAGGTACTGCCTCACAGTCTCATATCACAAAACAAATCATAATCATTCCTTATATCACCGCGGGAGCCTTGCATTTAGTTTTGAAAATCATTTTTTCGAAATAGCTTCCCGTGTTTTAGCCCACCTTATCACACCACGTGGCTTCAAGTAGTTCCTCTACTACCAACAATCATATCAAGACCACCTTATCTCACCACATGCATTTCGACCCTAATACTTAATCCACCACATGCGTATCAATATCACAACATATAACTTTCTGGTGGACACCACTATATCCACCAGAATCTCGAGGACTCTTGGCCTCCCTGTCATGTCTCCTGGCCTTGCAAACCCTCCAATCTCCATGTGATTTCTACCACCTGCTGGTATGGAGTAACAGTCTCCAACTATCGAGCCATGCTGAATCTAATACCATAGTTGAGCCTCTTGATAAATCGACGGACTCGATCTCTAATTGTGTAAACCAAGGCAGGTGCATATCTGGACAACTCACTAAACATCAGAACATACTCTGATACGATCATAGAACCCTGGCACAACTGCTCAAACTGCTCGCGCCATGTATCCCAAAGGCTTCAGGGAACAAAATCTCAATTTAATCTCAAAAAATTGAGCCCAAGTGAGTGAAGCTGCCTCGGTTGGGCTAGCCTCCTCCCAATCCCACCATGACTAGTACGCTAGTCCCTATAGCTAGAAAGAAGTGAAAGAACCCCCGCTCGTCTTCACTATACCCATGTTATGGAGACTACACTGGCACTTTGCTAGAAAGCCTTGTGCGTCCTCTGTAGCTAGGCCACTGAAAGAAGGAGGATGGTATTTTTTGTACCACTCGAGCCTGAGCTACTCCTCCTTAGAAGTTGATGCCCTAACCTCGGCCTGAACTGGGATAACCAGCTGCACTTGTATAACCTATGGGACCTGCTCAACATGGAATCACTGCTCTGGGGTACGGGCCGCTGGAGTTTGAGCTCCTACCCTAGCCTGAGATGTTGTCGTTGCAAGTGGAATCAACCCCGCCTGAGCTTGATTACCAAATATGCTACAGAATTGGGCGAGCGTCTCTTGAAGTGCAGGGGTAGCAACAAGCGCCGCAAGTGCCTACCTCCCAACTAGAGCTACCGGTGGCTCCTCTGTCATAGCTCGTGCAGCTGCTTTGGCTATACTACATGCCCCTCCTTGTCCTCTACCGGACCCAGACCTCGGCCCCTGCCCCGGCCTCTCGCGGCTCCATCAGGGGGCATAATATCTGATCGTCGGATCCAGCGGTGGATGTCCTCACCATCTATGAGAGAATAGAAAGATATAGATTTAGAAATCTAAAGTCAAGAAATTCGCATGATAAGGGATCAAATAAGTGAAGTTTCCTAACAGTTCCATAGCCTCTCGAAGATAAATACAAAAGTTTCTGCACCGATCCGTGAGATTCTACTATTCCTGCTTTTGACACGTAAAACCTATATACCTAGGTCTTTGATACCAACTTGTCACTGACCAAATTTTCCTCTGTAGGATGTCGTGATGGAACCTAGTCTCTAAGAGTAGGTAAGCCTAACATTCAGGCAGCATTTAACTGAGAAAATGGTAAAAACTTTCAAATAACTCAACAACTAACATAAAAGAACTCTGCAACTCAACAGAATAAAACTCCCAACATCCGGTGATACCAAGTCCCAAGCTCTACAACAGTATACTAAATATCCCCATACAACATTATCTATAAAAAGGGAAAATGAAATAGAACTAGGTAGAGGGTGACTCCGAGGCCCGCAGACACCGGCAGGTATACCTTGAATTCTCCATATCTAAACACTACTCACCGGTGCCTAGGCTGGTAAGGCTACCTGGATCTGCATCAAAGGATGTGCAAAAGTGTAGAATGAGTAGACTACAACGGTACCCAATAAGTGCTAACCTCGGTAGAGTAGTGATAAGCTCAGGTCAACACCCTACTAGAATAAATAAGAAAATTTAACAGGTATATGATAGTGTGATAATGATAAACAACAAAAATGAAACAATGAAGAAAATATACCAAGAATAGATACACTGAATTAAGGCAATTAAGGCATCACGAAAGTAAACAATGAATAATATGCCAAGGAAACAAAGCAACCAAAACACAAGTGATATAATTGAATGGTATTAGCAAGCATCACTACCGAGGTACTGCCTCACAGTCTCATATCACAAAACAAATCATAATCATTCCTTATATCACCGCGGGAGCCTTGCATTTAGTTTTGAAAATCATTTTTTTGAAATAGCTTCCCGTGTTTTAGCCCACCTTATCACACCACGTGGCTTCAAGTAGTTCCTCTACTACCAACAAGCATATCAAGACCACCTTATCTCACCACATGCATTTCGACCCCAATCCTTAATCCACCACATGCGTATCAATATCACAACATATAACTTTCTGGTGGACACCACTATATCCACCAGAATCTCGAGGACTCTTGGCCTCCCTGTCATGTCTCCTGGCCTTGCAAACCCTCCAATCTCCATGTGATTTCTACCACCTGCTGGTATGGAGTATCAGTCTCCAACTATCGAGCCATGCTGAATCTAATACCATAGTTGAGCCTCTTGATAAATCGACGGACTCGATCTCTAATTGTGTAAACCAAGGCAGGTGCATATCTGGACAACTCACTAAACTTTAGAACATACTCTGATACGATCATAGAACCCTAGCATAACTACTCAAACTGCTCGCGCCATGTATCCCAAAGGCTCCGGGGAACAAAATCTCAATTAAATCTCAAAAAAATGAGCCAATGTGAGTGAAGCTGCCTCGGTTGGGCTAGCCTCCTTCCAATCCCACCAAGACTAGTATGCTAGTCCCGATAGCTAGAAAGAAGTGAAAGAACCCCCGCTCGTCTTCACTATACCCATGTTATGGAGAATACAATGGCACTTTTCTAGAAAGCCTTGTGCGTCCTCCGTAGCTAGGCCACTGAAAGAAGGAGGATGTTATATTTTGTACCACTCGAGCCTGAGCTACTCCTCCTTAGAAGTTGATGCCCTAACCTCGGCCTGAACTGGGATAACCAGCTGCACTTGTATAACCTATGGGACCTGCTCAACATGGAATCACTGCTCTGGGGTACGGGCCGCTGGAGTATGCGCTCCTACCCTAGCCTGAGATGTTGCCGTTGCAAGTGGAATCAACCCCGCCTGAGATAGATTACCAAATATGATCTAGAATTGGGCGAGCGTCTCTTGAAGTGCAGGGGTAGAAACAAGCCCCACAAGTGCCTACCTCCCAACTGAAGCTACTGGTGGCTCCTCTGTCGTACCTCGTGCAGCTGCTCTGGCTACACTACATGCCCCTCCTTGTCCTCTCCCGGACCCTGACCGCGGCCCCAGCCCCGGCCTCTCGCGACTCTATCAGGGGGCACAATATCTGATCGTCGGATCCAGCGGTGGATGTCCTCACCATCTATGAGAGAATAGAAAGACATAGATTTAGAAATCTAAATTCAAGAAATTCGCATGATAAGGGATCAAATAATTGAAGTTTCCTAACAATTCCATAGCCTCTTGAATATAAATACAAAAGTTTCTTACCGATCCGTGAGATTCTACTATTCCTGCTTTTGACACGTAAAACCTATGTACCTAGGGCTTTGATACCAACTTGTCACTGACCAAATTTTCCTCTGTAGGATGTCGTGATGGAACCTAGTCTCTAAGAGTAGGTAAGCCTAACATTCAGGTAGAATTTAACTGAGAAAATGATAAAAACTTTCAAATAACTCAAAAACTAACATAAAAGAACTCTGCAACTCAACAGAACAAAACTCCCAACATCTAGTGATACCAAGTCCCAAGCTTTACAACAGCGTACTAAATATCCCTGTACAACATTATCTATAAAAAGGGAAAATGAAATAGAACTAGGTAGAGGGTGACTCTGAGGCCCGCGGACGCCGGCAGGTATACCTTGAAGTCTCCATATCTAAACTCTACTCACCGATGCCTAGGCTGGTAAGGATACCTGGATCTGCATAAAAGGATGTGCAAAAGTGTAGAATGAGTAGACTACAACGGTACCCAATAAGTGCTAACCTCGGTAGAGTAGTGATGAGGTCAGGTCAACACCCTACTATAATAAATAAGAAAATTGAACAGGTATATGATAGTGTGATAATGATAAACAACAAAAATGAAACAATGAAGAAAATATACCAAGAATAGATACACTGAATTAAGGCAATTAAGGCATCACGAAAGTAAACAATGAATAATATGCCAAGGAAATAAAGCAACCAAAACACAAGTGATATAATTGAATGGTATTAGCAAGCATCACTACCGAGGTACTGCCTCACAGTCTCATATCACAAAACAAATCATAATCATTCCTTATATCACCGCGGGAGCCTTCCATTTAGTTTTGAAAATCATTTTTTCGAAATAGCTTCCCGTGTTTTAGCCCACCTTATCACACCACGTGGCTTCAAGTAGTTCCTCTACTACCAACAAGCATATCAAGACCACCTTATCTCACCACATGCATTTCGACCCCAATCCTTAATCCACCAAATGCGTATCAATATCACAACATATAACTTTCTGGTGGACACCACTATATCCACCAGAATCTCGAGGACTCTTGGCCTCCCTGTCATGTCTCCTGGCCTTGCAAACCCTCCAATCTCCATGTGATTTCTACCACCTGCTGGTATGGAGTATCAGTCTCCAACTATCGAGCCATGCTGAATCTAATACCATAGTTGAGCCTCTTGATAAATCGACAGACTAGATCTCTAATTGTGTACATAAAGGCAGGTGCATATCTGGACAACTCACTAAACTTCAGAACATACTCTGCTACGATCATAGAACCCTGGCACAACTGCTCACACTGCTCACGCCATGTATCCCAAAGGCTCCGGGGAACAAAATCTCAATTAAATCTCAAAAAATTGAGCCCATGTGAGTGAAGCTGCCTCGGTTGGGCTAGCCTCCTTCCAATCCCACCAAGACTAGTACGCTAGTCCCGATAGCTAGAAAGAAGTGAAAGAACCCCCGCTCGTCTTCACTATACCCATGTTATAGAGAATACAATGGCACTTTTCCAGAAAGCCTTGTGCGTCCTCCGTAGCTAGGCCACTGAAAGAAGGAGGATGTTATATTTTGTACCACTCGAGCCTGAGCTACTCCTCCTTAGAAGTTGATGCCCTAACCTCGGCCTGAACTGGGATAACCAGCTGCACTTGTATAACCTATGGGACCTGCTCAACATGGAATCACTGCTCTGGGGTACGGGCCGCTGGAGTATGCGCTCCTACCCTAGCCTGAGATGTTGCCGGTGCAAGTGGAATCAACCCCGCCTGAGATAGATTACCAAATATGATCTAGAATTGGGCGAGCGTCTCTTGAAGTGCAGGGGTAGAAACAAGCCCCACAAGTGCCTACCTCCCAACTGAAGCTACTGGTGGCTCCTCTGTCGTACCTCGTGCAGCTGCTCTGGCTACACTACATGCCCCTCCTTGTCCTCTCCCGGACCCTGACCGCGGCCCCAGCCCCGGCCTCTCGCGACTCTATCAGGGGGCACAATATCTGATCGTCGGATCCAGCGGTGGATGTCCTCACCATCTATGAGAGAATAGAAAGACATAGATTTAGAAATCTAAATTCAAGAAATTCGCATGATAAGGGATCAAATAAGTGAAGTTTCCTAACAGTTCCATAGCCTCTCGAATATAAATACAAAAGTTTCTGTACCGATCCGTGAGATTCTACTATTCCTGCTTTTGACACGTAAAACCTATGTACCTAGGGCTTTGATACCAACTTGTCACTGACCAAATTTTGCTCTGTAGGATGTCGTGATGGAACCTAGTCTCTAAGAGTAGGTAAGCCTAACATTCAGGCAGAATTTAACTGAGAAAATGATAAAAACTTTCAAATAACTCAACAACTAACATAAAAGAACTCTGCAACTCAACAGAATAAAACTCCCAACATCTCGTGATACCAAGTCCCAAGCTTTACAACAGTATACTAAATATCCCCATACAACATTATCTATAAAAAGGGAAAATGAAATAGAACTAGGTAGAGGGTGACTCCGAGGCCCGAAGACGCCGGCAGGTATACCTTGAATTCTCCATATCTAAACTCTACTCACCGGTGCCTAGGCTGGTAAGGCTAACTGGATCTGCATAAAAGGATGTGCAAATGTGTTGAATGAGTAGACTGCAACGGTACCCAATAAGTGCTAACCTCGGTAGAGTAGTGATGAGGTCAGGTCAACACCCTACTAGAATAAATAAGAAAATTGAACAGGTATATGATAGTGTGATAATGATAAACAACAAAAATGAAACAATGATGAAAATATACCAAGAATAGATACACTGAATTAAGGCAATTAAGGCATCATGAAAGTAAACAATGAATAATATGCCAAGGAAACAAAGCAACCAAAACACAAGTGATATAATTGAATGGTATTAGCAAGCATCACTACCGAGGTACTGCCTCACAGTCTCATATCACAAAACAAATCATAATCATTCCTTATATCACCGCGGGAGCCTTGCATTTAGTTTTGAAAATCATTTTTTCGAAATAGCTTCCCGTGTTTTTGCCCACCTTATCACACCACGTGGCTTCAAGTAGTTCCTCTACTACCAACAAGCATATCAAGACCACCTTAACTCACCACATACATTTCGACCCCAATCCTTAATCAACCACATGCGTATCAATATCACAACATATAACTTTTTGGTGGACACCACTATATCCACTAGAATCTCAAGGACTCTTGGCCTCCCTGTCATGTCTCCTGGCCTTGCAAACCCTCCAATCTCCATGTGATTTCTACCACCTGCTGGTATGGAGTATCAGTCTCCAACTATCGAGCCATGCTGAATCTAATACCATAGTTGAGCCTCTTGATAAATCGACGGACTCGATCTCTAATTGTGTAAACCAAGGCAGGTGCATATCTGGACAACTCACTAAACTTTAGAACATACTCTGATACGATCATAGAACCCTAGCACAACTGCTCAAACTGCTCGCGCCATGTATCCCAAAGGCTTCGGGGAACAAAATCTCAATTAAATCTCAAACAATTGAGCCCATGTGAGTGAAGCTGCCTCGGTTGGGCTAGCCTCCTTCCAATCCCACCAAGACTAGTATGCTAGTCCCGATAGCTAGAAAGAAGTGAAAGAACCCCCGCTCGTCTTCACTATACCCATGTTATGGAGAATACAATGGCACTTTTCCAGAAAGCCTTGTGTGTCCTCTGTAGCTAGGCCACTGAAAGAAGGAGGATGTTATTTTTTGTACCACTCTAGCCTGAGCTACTTCTCCTTAGAAGTTGATGCCCTAACCTCGGCCTGAACTGGGACAACCAGCTACACTTGTATAACCTATGGGACCTGCTCAACATGGAATCACTGCTCTAGGGTACGGCCGCTGGAGTTTGCGCTCCTACCCTAGCCTGAGATGTTTCCGTTGCAAGTGGAATCAACCCCGCCTGAGCTAGATTACCAAATATGCTCAAGAATTGGGCGAGCGTCTCTTGAAGTGCAGGGGTAGCAACAAGCGCCACAAGTGCCTATATCCCAACTGAAGTTACCGGTGGCTCCTCTGTCGTAGCTCGTGCAGCTGCTCTGGCTACACTACATGCCCCTCCTTGTCCTCTCCCGGACCCTGACCACGGCCCCAGCCCCGGCCTCTCGCTGCTCTATCAGGGGGCACAATATCTGATCGTCGGATCTAGCGGTGGATGTCCTCACCATCAATGAGAGAATTGAAAGACATAGATTTAGAAATCTAAAGTCAATAAATTCGCATGATAAGGGATAAAATAAGTGAAGTTTCCTAATAGTTCCATAGCCTCTCGAAGATAAATATAAAAGTTTCTGTACCGATCCGTGAGATTCTACTATTCCTGCTTTTGTCACGTAAAACCTTTGTACCTAGGGCTTTGATACCAACTTGTCACTGACCAAATTTTCCTCTGTAGGATGTCGTGATGGAGCCTAGTCTCTAAGAGTAGGTAAGCCTAACATTCAGGCAGAATTTAACTGAGAAAATGATAAAAACTTTCAAATAACAAAACAACTAACATAAAAGAACTCTGCAACTCAACAGAACAAAACTCCCAACATCCAATGATACCAAGTCCCAAGCTTTACAACAGTGTACTAAATATCCCTATACAACATTATCTATAAAAAGGGAAAATGAAATAGAACTAGGTAGAGGGTGACTCTGAGGCCCGCGGACGCCGGCAGGTATACCTTGAAGTCTCCATATCTAAACTCTTCTCACCGATGCCTAGGCTGGTAAGGATACCTGGATCTGCATAAAAGGATGTGCAAAAGTGTAGAATGAGTAGACTACAATGGTACCCAATAAGTGCTAACCTCGGTAGAGTAGTGATGAGGTCAGGTCAACACCCTACTATAATAAATAAGAAAATTAAACAGGTATATGATAGTGTGATAATGATAAACAACAAAAATGAAACAATGAAGAAAATATACCAAGAATAGATACACTGAATTAAGGCAATTAAGGCATCACGAAAGTAAACAATGAATAATATGCCAAGGAAACAAAGCAACCAAAACACAAGTGATATAATTGAATGGTATTAGCAAGCATCACTACCGAGGTACTGCCTCACAGTCTCATATCACAAAACAAATCATAATCATTCCTTATATCACCGCGGGAGCCTTGTATTTAGTTTTGAAAATCATTTTTTCGAAATATCTTCCCGTGTTTTAGCCCACCTTATCACACCACGTGGCTTCAAGTAGTTCCTCTACTACCAACAAGCATATCAAGACCACCTTATCTCACCACATGCATTTCGACCCCAATACTTAATCCACCACATGCGTATCAATATTACAACATATAATTTTTTGGTGGACACCACTATATCCACCAGAATCTCGAGGACTCTTGGCCTCCCTGTCATGTCTCCTGGCCTTGCAAACCCTCCAATCTCCATGTGATTTCTACCACCTGCTGGTATGGAGTATCAGTCTCCAACTATCGAGCCATGCTGAATCTAATACCATAGTTGAGCCTCTTGATAAATTGACGGACTAGATATCTAATTGTGTAAACCAAGGCTGGTGCATATCTGGACAACTCACTAAACTTCAGAACATACTCTGCTACGATCATAGAACCCTGGCACAACTGCTCAAACTGCTCGCGCCATGTATCCCAAAGGCTCCGGGGAACAAACTCTCAATTAAATCTCAAAAAATTGAGCCCATGTGAGTGAAGCTGCCTCGGTCTGGCTAGACTCCTCCCAATCCCACCAAGACTAGTACGCTAGTCCCGATAGCTAGAAAGAAGTGAAAGAACCCCCGCTCGTCTTCACTATACCCATGTTATAGAGAATACAGTGGCACTTTTCCAGAAAGCCTTGTGCGTCCTCTGTAGCTAGGCCACTGAAAGAAGGAGGATGGTATTTTTTGTACCACTCGAGCCTGAGCTACTCCTCCTTAGAAGTTGATGCCCTAACCTCGGCCTGAACTGGGACAACCAGCTGCACTTGTATAACCTATGGGACCTGCTCAACATGGAATCACTGCTCTGGGGTACGGGCCACTGGAGTTTGAGCTCCTACCCTAGCCTGAGATGTTGCCGTTGCAAGTGGAATCAACCCCGCCTGAGCTAGATTACCAAATATGCTCAAGAATTGGGCGAGCGTCTCTTGAAGTGCAGTGGTAGCAACAAGCGCCACAAGTGCCTACCTCCCAACTGAAGCTACTGGTGGCTCCTCAGTCGTAGCTCATGCAGCTGCTCTGGCTACACTACATGCCCCTCCTTGTCCTCTTCCGGACCCTGACCGCGGCCCCAGCCCCGGCCTCTCGCGGCTCTATCAGGGGGCACAATATCTGATCGTCGTATCCAGTGGTGGATGTCCTCACCATCTATGAGAGAATAGAAAGACATAGATTTAGAAATCTAAATTCAAGAAACTCGCATGATAAGGGATCAAATAAGTGAAGTTTCCTAACAGTTCCATAGCCTCTCGAAGATAAATACAAAAGTTTCTGTACCGATCTGTGAGATTCTACTATTCCTGCTTTTGACACGTAAAACCTATGTACCTAGGGCTTTGATACCAACTTGTCACTGACCAAATTTTCATCTGGGATGTCGTGATGGAACCTAGTCTCTAAGAGTAGGTAAGCCTAACATTCAGGTAGAATTTAACTGAGAAAATGATAAAAACTTTCAAATAACTCAACAACTAACATAAAAGAACTCTGCAACTCAACACAATAAACCTCCTAACATCCGGTGATACCAAGTCCCAAGCTCTACAACAATATACTAAATATCCCCATACAACATTATCTATAAAAAGGGAAAATGAAATAGAACTAGGTAGAGGGTGACTCCGAGGCCCGCAGACGCCGGCAGGTATACCTTGAAGTCTCCATATCTAAACTCTACTCACCGGTGCCTAGGCTGGTAAGGCTACCTGGATCTGCCAAGACTAGTACGCTAGTCCCGATAGCTAGAAAGAAGTGAAAGAACCCCCACTCGGCTTCACTATACCATGTTATGGAGAATACAGTGGCACTTTTCTAAAAAGCCTTATGCGTCCTCTGTAGCTAGGCCACAGAAAGAAGGAGGATGGTATTTTTTGTACCACTCGAGCCTGAGCTACTCCGCCTTAGAAGTTGATGCCCTAACCTCGGCCTGAACTAGGATAACCAGCTATACTTATATAACCTATGGGACCTGCTCAACATGGAATCACTGCTCTGGGGTACGGGCCTCTGGAGTTTGCGCTCCTACCCTAGCCTGAGATGTTGCCGTTGCAAGTAGAATCAACCCCGCCTGAGCTAGATTACCAAATATGCTCAAGAACTGGGCGAGCGTCTCCTGAAGTGCAGGGGTAGCAACAAGTGCCGCAAGTGCCTACCTCCCAACTAGAGCTACCGGTGGCTCCTCTGTCGTAGCTCGTGCAGCTGCTTTGGCTATACTACATGCCCCTCCTTGTCCTCTACTGGACCCAGACCTCGGCCCCAGCCCCGGCCTCTCACGGCTCTATCAGGGGGCGCAGGTATCTGATCGTCGGATCCACCGGTGCATGTACTCACCATCTGTGAGAGAATAGAAAGACATAGATTTAGAAATCTAAAGTCAACAAATTCGCATGATAAGGGATCAAATAAGTGAAGTTTCCTAAATGTTCCATAGCCTTTCGAAGATAAGTACAAAAGTTTCTGTACCGATCCATGAGATTCTACTAATCCTGCTTTTGACATGTAAAACCTATGTACCTAGGACTCTGATACCAACTTGTCACGACATCCTCTGTAGGATGTCATGATGGAACCTAGTCTCTAAGAGTAGGTAAGCCTAACATTCAGGCAGAATTTAAGTGAGAAAATGATAAAAACTTTCAAATAACTCAACAACTAACATAAAAGAACTCTGCAACTCAACAGAACAAAACTCCCAACATCCGGTGATACCAAGTCCCAAGCTTTACAACAGTATACTAAATATCCCTATACAACATTATCTATAAAAAGGGAAAATGAAATAGAACTAGGTAGAGGGTGACTCCGAGGCCCGCAGACGCCGGCAGGTATACCTTGAAGTCTCCATATCTAAACTCTACTCACCGGTGCCTAGGCTGGTAAGGCTACCTGGATCTGCATAAAAGGATGTGCAAAAGTGTAGAATGAGTAGACTACAACGGAACCCAATAAGTGCTAACCTCGATAGAGTAGTGATGAGGTCAGGTCAACACCCTACTAGAATAAATAAGAAAATTGAACAGGTATATGATAGTGTGATAATGATAAACAACAAAAATGAAACAATGAAGAAAATATACCAAGAATAGATACACTGAATTAAGGCAATTAAGGCATCACAAAAGTAAACAATGAATAATATGCCAAGGAAACAAAGCAACCAAAACACAAGTGATATAATTGAATGGTATTAGCAAGCATCACTACCGAGGTACTGCCTCACAGTCTCATATCACAAAACAAATCATAATCATTCCTTATATCACCGCGGGAGCCTTGCATTTAGTTTTGAAAATCATTTTTTTGAAATAGCTTCCCGTGTTTTAGCCCACCTTATCACACCACGTGGCTTCAAGTAGTTCCTCTACTACCAACAAGCATATCAAGACCACCTTATCTCACCACATGCATTTCGACCCCAATCCTTAATCCACCACATGCGTATCAATATCACAACATATAACTTTCTGGTGGACACCACTATATCCACCAGAATCTCGAGGACTCTTGGCCTCCCTGTCATGTCTCCTGGCCTTGCAAACCCTCCAATCTCCATGTGATTTCTACCACCTGCTGGTATGGAGTATCAGTCTCCAACTATCGAGCCATGCTGAATCTAATACCATAGTTGAGCCTCTTGATAAATCGATGGACTAAATCTCTAATTGTGTAAACCAAGGCAGGTGCATATATGGACAACTCACTAAACTTCAGAACATACTCTGATACGATCATAGAACCCTGGCACAACTGCTCAAACTGCTCGCGCCATGTATCCCAAAGGCTCCGGGGAACAAAATCTCAATTAAATCTCAAAAAATTGAGCCCATGTGAGTGAAGTTGCCTCGGTTGGGCTAGCCTCCTCCCAATCCCGCCAAAACTAGTACGCTAGTCCCAATAGCTAGAAAGAAGTGAAAGAACCCCCGCTTGTCTTCACTATACCCATGTTATAGAGAATACAATGGCACTTTTCCAGAAAGCCTTGTGCGTCCTCTGTAGCTAGGCCACTGAAAGAAGGAGGATGGTATTTTTTGTACCACTCGAGCCTGAGCTACTCCTCCTTAGAAGTTGATGCCCTAACCTCGGCCTGAACTGGGACAACCAGCTGCACTTGTATAACCTATGGGACCTGTTCAACATGGAATCCCTCTAGGGTACGGGCCGCTGGAGTTTGCGCTCCAACCCTAGCATGAGATGTTGCCGTTGCAAGTGGAATCAACCCTGCCTGAGATAGATTACCAAATATGCTCAAGAATTGGGCGAGCATCTCTTGAAGTGAAGGGGTAGCAACAAGCGGCGCAAGTGCCTACCTCCCAACCGAAGCTACCGGTGGCTCCCCTGTCGTAGCTCGTGCAGCTGCTCTGGCTACACTACATGCCCCTCCTTGTCCTCTCCCGAACCCTGATCGCGGCCCCAGCCCCGGCCTCTCGCAGCTCTATCAGGGAGCACAATATCTGATCGTCGGATCCAGCGGTGGATGTCCTCACCATCTATGAGAAAATAGAAAGACATAGATTTAGAAATCTAAAGCCAAGAAATTCGCATGATAAGGGATCAAATAAGTGAAGTTTCCTAACAGTTCCATAGCCTCTCGAAGATAAATACAAAAGTTTCTGTACCGATCCGTGAGATTCTACTATTCCTGCTTTTGACACGAAAAACCTATGTACCTAGGGCTTTGATACCAACTTGTCACTGACCAAAATCTTCTCAGTAGGATGTCGTGATGGAACCTAGTCCCTAAGAGTGGGTAAGCCTAACATTCAGGCAAAATTTAACTGAGAAAATTATAAAAACTTTCAAATAACTCAACAACTAACATAAAAGAACTCTGCAACTCAACAGAATAAAACTCCCAACATCCGGTGATACCAAGTCCCAAGCTGTACAACAATATACTAAATATCCCCATACAACATTATCTATAAAAAGGGAAAATGAAATAGAACTAGGTAGAGGGTGACTCCGAGGCCCGCAGATGCCGGCAGGTATACCTTGAAGTCTCCATATCATAAACTCTACTCACCGGTGCCTAGGCTGGTAAGGCTACCTGGATCTGCATAAAAGGATGTGCAAAAGTGTATAATGAGTAGACTACAACGGTACCCAATAAGTGCTAACCTCGGTAGAGTAGTGATGAGGTCAGGTCAACACCCTACTAGAATAAATAAGAAAATTGAACAGGTATATGATAGTGTGATAATGATAAACAACAAAAATGAAACAATGAAGAAAATATACCAAGAATAGATACACTGAATTAAGGCAATTAAGGCATCACGAAAGTAAACAATGAATAATATGCCAAGGAAACAAAGCAACCAAAACACAAGTGATATAATTGAATGGTATTAGCAAGCATCATTACCGAGGTACTGCCTCACAGTCTCATATCACAAAACAAATCATAATCATTCCTTATTTCACCGCGGGAGCCTTGCATTTAGTTTTGAAAATCATTTTTTCGAAATAGCTTCTCGTGTTTTAGCCCACCTTATCACACCACGTGGCTTCAAGTAGTTCCTCTACTACCAACAAGCATATCAAGACCACCTTATCTCACCACATGCATTTCGACCCCAATCCTTAATCCACCACATGTGTATCAATATCACAACATATAACTTTCTGGTGGACACCACTATATCCACCAGAATCTCGAGGACTCTTGGCCTCCCTGTCATGTCTCCTGGCCTTGCAAACCCTCCAATCTCCATGTGATTTCTACCACCTGCTGGTATGGAGTATCAGTCTCCAACTATCGAGCCATGCTGAATCTAATACCATAGTTAAGCCTCTTGATAAATCGACGGACTCGATCTCTAATTGTGTAAACCAAGGCAGGTGCATATCTGGACAACTCACTAAACTTTAGAACATAGTCTGATACGATCATTGAACCCTGGCACAACTGCTCAAACTGCTCGCGCCATGTATCCCAAAGGCTCCGGGGAATAAAATCTCAATTAAATCTCAAAAAATTGAGCCCATGTGAGTGAAGCTGCCTCGGTTGGGCTAGCCTCCTCCCAATCCCCCCAAGACTAGTACGCTAGTCCCGATAGCTAGAAAGAAGTGAAAGAACCCCCGCTCGTCTTCACTATACCCATGTTATAGAGAATACAGTGGCACTTTTCCAGAAAGCCTTGTGCGTCCTCTGTAGCTAGGCCATTGATAGAAGGAGGATGGTATTTTTTGTACCACTCGAGCCTGAGCTACTCCTCCTTAGAAGTTGATGCCCTAACCTCGGCCTTAACTGGGACAACCAGCTGCACTTGTATAACCTATGGCACCTGCTCAACATGGAATCACTGCTCTGGGGTACGACCGCGGGAGTTTGCGCTCCTACCCTAGCCTGAGATGTTGCCGTTGCAAGTGGAATCAACCCCGCCTGAGCTAGATTATCAAATATGCTCAAGAACTGGGCAAGCGTCTCTTGAAGTGCAGGGGTAGCAACAAGTGCCGTAAGTGCCTACCTCCCAACTAGAGCTACCGGTGGCTCCTCTAACATAGCTCGTGCAGCTGCTTTGGCTACACTACATGCCCCTCCTTGTCCTCTCCCGGACCCTGACCGTAGCCCCAGCCCCGGCCTCTCGCGGCTCTATCAGGGGGCACAATATCTGATCGTCGGATCCAGCGGTGGATGTCCTCACCATCTATGAGAGAATAGAAAGACATAGATTTAGAAATCTAAAGTCAAGAAATTCGCATGATAAGGGATCAAATAAGTGATGTTTCATAACAGTTCCATAGCCTCTCGAAGATAAATACAAAAGTTTCTGTACCGATCCGTGAGATTCTACTATTCCTGCTTTTGACACATAAAACCTATGTACCTAGGGCTTTTATACCAACTTGTCACTGACAAAATTTTCCTCTGTAGGATATCGTGATGGAACCTAGTCTCTAAGAGTAGGTAAGCCTAACATTCAGGCAGAATTTAACTGAGAAAATGATAAAAACTTTCAAATAACTCAACAACTAACATAAAAGAACTCTGCAACTCAGCAGAATAAAACTCCCAACATCCGGTGATACCAAGTCCCAAGCTCTACAACAGTATACTAAATATCCCCATACAACATTATCTATAAAAAGGGAAAATGACATAGAACTAGGTAGAGGGTGACTCCGAGGCCCGCAGACGCCGGCAGGTATACCTTGAAGTCTCCAAATCTAAACTCTACTCACCGGTGCCTAGGTTGGTAAGGCTACCTGGATCTGCATAAAAGGATGTGCAAAAGTGTAGAATGAGTAGACTACAACGGAACCCAATAAGTGCTAACCTCGGTAGAGTAGTGATGAGGTCAGGTCAACACCCTACTAGAATAAATAAGAA
This sequence comes from Nicotiana tabacum, assembly GCF_000715075.1. Lineage (NCBI taxonomy): Eukaryota > Viridiplantae > Streptophyta > Magnoliopsida > Solanales > Solanaceae > Nicotiana > Nicotiana tabacum. The sequence goes on along the minus strand of NW_027438685.1, from coordinate 15,556 downwards.
AATTGAACAGGTATATGATAGTGTGATAATGATAAACAACAAAAATGAAACAATGAAGAAAATATACCAATAATAGATACACTAAATTAAGGCAATTAAGGCATCACGAAAGTAAACAATGAATAATATGCCAAGGAAACAAAGCAACCAAAACACAAGTAATATAATTGAATGGTATTAGCAAGCATCACTACCGAGGTACTGCCTCACAGTCTCATATCACAAAACAAATCATAATCATTCCTTATAGCTTTGAAAATCATTTTTTCTAAATAGCTTCCCGTGTTTTAGCCCACCTTATCACACCACGTGGCTTCAAGTAGTTCCTCTACTACCAACAAGCATATCAAGACCACCTTATCTCACCATATGCATTTCGACCCCAATCCTTAATCCACCACATGCGTATCAATATCACAACATATAACTTTCTGGTGGACACCACTATATCCACCAGAATCTCGAGGACTCTTGGCCTCCCTGTCATGTCTCCTGGCCTTGGAAACCCTCCAATCTCCATGTGATTTCTACCACCTGCTTGTATGGAGTATCAGTCTCCAACTATCGAGCCATGCTGAATCTAATACCATAGTTGAGCCTCTTGATAAATCAACGGACTCGATCTCTAATTGTGTAAACCAAGGCAGGTGCATATTTGGACAACTCACTAAACTTCAGAACATACTCTGATACGATCATAGAACCCTGGCACAACTGCTCAAACTGCTCGCGCCATGTATCCCAAAGGCTCCGTGGAAAAAAATCTCAATTAAATCTCAAAACATTGAGCCCATGTGAGTGAAGCTGCCTCGGTTAATCTAGCCTCCTCCCAATCCCCCCAAGACTAGTACGCTAGTCCCGATAGCTAGAAAGAAGTGAAAGAACCCCCGCTCGTCTTCACTATACCCATGTTATAGAGAATACAGTGGCACTTTTCCAGAAAGCCTTGTGCGCCCTCTGTAGCTAGGCCACTGATAGAAGGAGGATGGTATTTTTTGTACCACTCGAGCCTAAGCTACTCCTCCTTAGAAGTTGATGCCCTAACCTCGGCCTGAACTGGGACAACCAGCTGCACTTGTATAACCTATGGGACCTGTTTAACATGGAATCACTGCTCTGGGGTACGGGCCACTGGAGTTTGCGCTCCTACCCTAGCCTAAGATGTTGCCGTTGCAAGTGGAATCAACCCTGCCTGAGATAGATTACCAAATATGCTCAAGAATTGGGCGAGCGTCTCTTGAAGTGCAGGGGTAGCAACAAGCGCCGCAAGTGCCTACCTCCCAACTGAAGCTACCGGTGGCTCCCCTATCGTAGCTCGTGCAGCTGCTCTGGCTACACTACATGCCCCTCCTTGTCCTCTCCCGGACCCTGACCGCGGCCCCAGCCCCGGCCTCTCGCGGCTCTATAAGGGGGCACAATATCTGATCGTCGGATCCAGCGGTGGATGTCCTCACCATCTATGAGAGAATAGAAAGACATAGTTTTAGAAATCTAAAGCCGAGAAATTCGCATGATAAGGGATCAAATAAGTGAAGTTTCCTAACAGTTCCATAGCCTCTCGAAGATAAATACAAAAGTTTCTATACCGATCCGTGAGATTCTACTATTCCTGCTTTTGACACGTAAAACCTATGTACCTAGGGCTTTGATACCAACTTGTCACTGACCTAAATCTTCTCTGTAGGATGTCGTGATGGAACCTAGTCCCTAAGAGTATGTAAGCCTAACATTCAGGCAGAATTTAACTGAGAAAATTATAAAAACTTTCAAATAACTCAACAACTAACATAAAAGAACTCTGCAACTCAACAGAATAAAACTCCCAACATCCGGTGATACCAAGTCCCAAGCTGTACAACAGTATACTAAATATCCCCATACAACATTATCTATAAAAAGGGAAAATGAAATAGAACTAGGTAGAGGGTGACTCCGAGGCCCGCAGACGCCGGCAGGTATACCTTGAAGTCTCCATATCTAAACTCTACTCACCGGTGCCTAGGCTGGTAAGGCTACCTGGATCTGCATAAAAGGATGTGCAAAAGTGTATAATGAGTAGACTACAATGGTACCCAATAAGTGCTAACCTCGGTAGAGTAGTGATGAGGTCAGGTCAACACCCTACTAGAATAAATAAGAAAATTGAACAGGTATATGATAGTGTGATAATGATAAACAACAAAAATGAAACAATGAAGAAAATATACCAAGAATAGATACACTGAATTAAGGCAATTAAGGCATCACGAAAGTAAACAATGAATAATATGCCAAGGAAACAAAGCAACCAAAACACAAGTGATATAATTGAATGGTATTAGCAAGCATCATTACCGAGGTACTGCCTCACAGTCTCATATCACAAAACAAATCATAATCATTCCTTATATCACCGCGGGAGCCTTGCATTTAGTTTTGAAAATCATTTTTTCGAAATAGCTTCCCATGTTTTAGCCCACCTTATCACACCGCGTGGCTTCAAGTAGTTCCTCTACTACCAACAAGCATATCAAGACCACCTTATCTCACCACATGCATTTCGACCCCAATCCTTAATCCACCACATGTGTATCAATATCACAACATATAACTTTCTGGTGGACACCACTATATCCACCAGAATCTCGAGGACTCTTGGCCTCCCTGTCATGTCTCCTGGCCTTGCAAACCCTCCCATCTCCATGTGATTTCTACCACCTGCTGGTATGGAGTATCAGTCTCCAACTATCGAGCCATGCTGAATCTAATACCATAGTTGAGCCTCTTGATAAATCGACGGACTCGATCTCTAATTGTGTAAACCAAGGCAGGTGCATATCTGGACAACTCACTAAACTTCAGAACATACTCTGATACGATCATAGAACCCTGGTACAACTGCTCAAACTGCTCGCGCCATGTATCCCAAAGGCTCCGGGGAACAAAATCTCAATTAAATCTCAAAAAATTGAGCCCATGTGAGTGAAGCTGCCTCGGTTGGGCTAGCCTCCTCCCAATCCCACCAAGACTAGTACGCTAGTCCCGATAGCTAGAAAGAAGTGAAAGAACCCCCGCTCGTCTTCACTATACCCATGTTATAGAGAATACAGTGGCACTTTTCCAGAAAGCCTTGTGCGTCCTCTGTATCTAGGCCACTGAAAGAAGGAGGATGGTATTTTTTGTACCACTCAAGCCTGAGCTACTCCTCCTTCGAAGTTGATGCCCTAACCTCGGCCTGAACTGGGACTACCAGATGCACTTGTATAACCTATGGGACCTGCTCAACATGGAATCACTGCTCTGGTGTACGGCCGCTGGAGTTTGCGCTCCTACCCTAGCCTGAGATGTTGCCGTTGCAAGTGGAATCAACCCTGCCTGAGATAGATTACCAAATATGCTCAAGAATTGGGCGAGCGTCTCTTGAAGTGCAGGGGTACCAACAAGCGCCGCAAGTTCATACCTCCCAACTAGAGCTACCGGTGGCTCCTCTGTCGTAGCTCGTGCAGTTGCTTTGGCTACACTACATGCCCCTCCTTGTCCTCTCTTGGACCCTGACCGCGGCCCCAGCCCCGGCCTCTCACGGCTCTATCAGGGGGCACAATATCTGATCGTCGGATCCAGCGGTGGATGTCCTCACCATCTATGAGAGAATAGAAAGACATAGATTTAGAAATCTAAAGTCAAGAAATTCGCATGATGAGGGATCAAATATGTGATGTTTCCTAACAGTTCCATAGCCTCTCGAAGATAAATACAAAAGTTTTTGTACCGATCCGTGAGATTCTACTATTCCTGCTTTTGACACGTAAAACCTATGTACCTAGGGCTTTGATACCAACTTGTCACTGACCAAAATCTTCTCAGTAGGATGTCGTGATGGAACCTAGTCCCTAAGAGTGGGTAAGCCTAACATTCAGGCAAAATTTAACTGAGAAAATTATAAAAACTTTCAAATAACTCAACAACTAACATAAAAGAACTCTGCAACTCAACAGAATAAAACTCCCAACATCCGGTGATACCAAGTCCCAAGCTCTACAACAGTATACTAAATATCCCCATACAACATTATCTATAAAAAGGGAAAATGAAATAGAACTAGGTAGAGGGTGACTCCGAGGCCCGCAGACGCCGGCAGGTATACCTTGAAGTCTCCATATATAAACTCTACTCACCGGTGCCTAGGCTGGTAAGGCTACCTGGATCTGCATAAAAGGATGTGCAAAAGTGTAGAATGAGTAGACTACAACGGTACCCAATAAGTGCTAACCTCGGTAGAGTAGTGATGAGGTCAGATCAACACCCTACTAGAATAAATAAGAAAATTGAACAGGTATATGATAGTGTGATAATGATAAACAACAAAAATGAAACAATGAAGAAAATATACCAAGAATAGATACACTAAATTAAGGCAATTAAGGCATCACGAAAGTAAACAATGAATAATATGCCAAGGAAACAAAGCAACCAAAACACAAGTGATATAATTGAATGGTATTAGCAAGCATCACTACCGAGGTACTGCCTCAGAGTCTCATATCACAAAACAAATCATAATCATTCCTTATATCACCGCGGGAGCCTTCCATTTAGTTTTGAAAATCATTTTTTCGAAATAGCTTCCCGTGTTTTAGCCCACCTTATCACACCACGTGGCTTCAAGTAGTTCCTCTACTACCAACAAGCATATCAAGACCACCTTATCTCACCATATGCATTTCGACCCCAATCCTTAATCCACCATATGCGTATCAATATCATAACATATAACTTTCTGGTGGACACCACTATATCCACCAGAATCTCGAGGACTCTTGGCCTCCCTGTCATGTCTCCTGGCCTTGCAAACCCTCCAATCTCCATGTGATTTCTACCACCTGTTTGTATGGAGTATCAGTCTCCAACAATCGAGCCATGCTGAATCTAATACCATAGTTGAGCCTCTTGATAAATCGACGGACTCGATCTCTAATTGTGTAAACCAAGGCAGGTGCATATTTGGACAACTCACTAAACTTCAGAACATACTCTGATACGATCATAGAACCCTGGCACAACTGCTCAAACTGCTCGCGCCATGTATCCCAAAGGCTCTGGGGAACAAAATCTCAATTAAATCTCAAAAAATTGAGCCCATGTGAGTGAAGCTACCTCGGTTGGGCTAGCCTCCTCCCAATCCCACCAAGACTAGTACGCTAGTCCCGATAGCTAGAAAGAAGTGAAAGAACCCCCGCTCGTCTTCACTATGCCCATGTTATGGAGAATACAGTGGCACTTTTCCAGAAAGCCTTGTGCGTCCTCTGTAGCTAGGCCACTGAAAGAAGGAGGATGGTATTTTTGTACCACTCGAGCATGAGCTACTCCTCCTTAGAAGTTGATGCCCTAACCTCAGCCTGAACTAGGACAACCAGCTGCACTTATATAACCTATGGGACCTGCTCAACATGGAATCACTGCTCTGGGGTACGGGCCTCTGGAGTTTGTGCTCCTACCCTAGCCTGAGATGTTGCCGTTGCAAGTGGAATCAACCCCGCCTGAGCTAGATTACCAAATATGCTCAAGAACTGGGCGAGCGTCTCTTGAAGTGCAGGGGTAGCAACAAGCGCCGCAAGTGCCTACCTCCCAACTAGAGCTATCGGTGGCTCCTCTGTCGTAGCTCGTGCAGCTGCTTTGGCTACACTACATGCCCCTCCTTGTCCTCTCCCGGACCCTGACCGCGGCCCCAGCCCCGGCCTCTCGCGGCTCTATCAGGGGGCACAATATCTGATCGTCGGATCCAGCGGTGGATGTCCTCACCATCTATGAGAGAATAGAAAGACATAGATTTAGAAATCTAAAGTCAAGAAATTCGCATGATAAGGGATCAAATGAGTGATGTTTCCTAATAGTTCCATAGCCTCTCGAAGACAAATACAAAAGTTTCTGTACCGATCAGTGAGATTCTACTATTCCTGCTTTTGACACGTAAAACCTATGTACCTAGGGCTTTGATACCAACTTGTCACTGACCAAATTTTCCTCTGTAGGATATTGTGATGGAACCTAGTCTCTAAGAGTAGGTAAGCCTAACATTCAGGCAGAATTTAACTGAGAAAATGATAAAAACTTTCAAATAACTCAACAACTAACATAAAAGAACTCTGCAACTCAACAGAATAAAACTCCCAACATCCGGTGATACCAAGTCCCAAGCTCTACAACAGTATACTAAATATCCCCATACAACATTATCTATAAAAAGGGAAAATGAAATAGAACTAGGTAGAGGGTGACTCCGAGGCCCGCAGATGCCGGCAGGTATACCTTGAAGTCTCCATATCTAAACTCTACTCACCGGTGCCTAGGCTGGTAAGGCTACCTGGATCTGCATAAAAGGATGTGCAAAAGTGTAGAATGAGTAGACTACAACGGTACCCAATAAGTGCTAACCTCGGTAGAGTAGTGATGAGGTCAGGTCAACACCCTACTAGAATAAATAAGAAAATTGAACAGGTATATGATAGTGTGATAATGATAAACAACAAAAATGAAATCAATGAAGAAAATATACCAAGAATAGATACACTGAATTAAGGCAATTAAAGCATCACGAAAGTAAACAATGAATAATATGCCAAGGAAACAAAGCAACCAAAACACAAGTGATATAATTGAATGGTATTAGCAAGCATCACTACCGAGGTACTGCCTCACAGTCTCATATCACAAAACAAATCATAATCATTCCTTATATCACCGCGGGAGCCTTGCATTTAGTTTTGAAAATTATTTTTTCAAAATAGCTTCCCGTGTTTTAGCCCACCTTATCCCACCGCGTGGCTTCAAGTAGTTCCTCTACTACCAACAAGCATATCAAGACCACCTTATCTCACCACATGCATTTCGACCCCAATCCTTAATCCACCACATGCGTATCAATATCACAACATATAACTTTCTGGTGGACACCACTATATCCACCAGAATCTCGAGGACTCTGCCATTCCTATTTTATTATCTACCAATTGTTTAGATACATATCCTATCCATAGTTGGATTGTTTTATTTATATCTGCTACGCAATCTAAATCTAAACAATTATATTGTTCTGATATTGGTTTTGGTGTCCATTTCTTATTTAATCTACTATTCCATAGTGTATTATTTCTATCATGTTGTTCATAGTTAACTGTATAATAATTTGGGTATAATTCTTTTGGATTTTTTACACCTGATATACTAGGTTTTTCATCCATATTTACATCTCCTGTATTTATTTTTATATTTTTTTATTTTTTCTATATTTTCTGAAAGTTCTGTATATGTTTCACTTATTTCACTTGATTCTGACTTTTGGTCGTCTATATTGTTATCTATTTCTTCAATTCTGGGAATTTCTTCTGATTGTAATATTTGCTTAAATTTATTTATCTCATCTGTTAATTCTATTTCTTTATTTTTCTCTCTTTGCTTGTTTTCATATAGTGCTTTTAACATGTTTAATTCTTTTTCTAATGCTATAATTTCTGTGTTTTTTGTTTCTTCTAATTGTTGTATTTTCTTGTTTGCTTGATTTTTAATAATTTCAATTTCTTTTTTCTTATCAATTTCTTCATTTTCTTTACTTATTCTCGTCATAGCTGTCAGGCTATCTTCTAATCTTGCTGTTTCTTTTTCTATCATTAGGTATAATTGATCTCCTATTTTTTTATATCTTCCGCCTAAATTTGAAAATATTATTTTTATTTTCAATCCATCTTGGTTTTCATATGTTTTTTCGTCTATAGCAAATTCTTCTTTGTTTATTTTTAATCTATAGCTCAGATACCATTTTTACTTTCCTTTCTATTTTTATTTAATTTCATTTATAATTTAGTCAGATGTAAAAGCTTTTTCATAATATTCTTTTTGTAGTGAAATTAGTCTAATTATTTCTTTTAAGCTTTCTAATATATATTCTATATATTCTATATCTTGGGTTCTTTGGTATTCTTCTATATTAGTTTTTACTAGATTTGTTAGTAATTTTATATTGTCGGTAGTTTGTTGCCAATATTGTAGGTATATATTATTCATCATGTGTTATCAAAATATAAATCTAATTCATATAAGTCTATTTCTTGTGCATTTAGAGAATATTATTATAAAGGAACATATAATTGACTGTAAATATACAAAAGGAAAAGCCAAAATACCAATAATAAACAAAAGAATAATAAACAAAGAAATACAAGATATAAAAGCAAAAAACCCAATTAAATATGTACACCTAGGAGGAACTGAAATACTAATAAAAGCATGTTTTAGGGAAGGAATAGATACCCCTATAGAAATATATTTAGCAGATGATAGAATAATACAACTATAGAAAAAAGCATAATAAGTGCAATAAATGAAAATCTCATATATCAAAAATTTAAATTTATAATAAGTGTCAATTATTCAATAGCAATAAACGATAAGAATATAGATAAATCATTAGTACTATACTGGAAAATGTCAGGAATAGAATTAACACCTGGAAGTAAAATATTTACAGCTAGATGTAAAAACTTATACGTCCTAACAACAAAACATAAAATAGCAGCAAAAAATAAAATTTATAAAATTAAAATAGAAAACCCGTTTGAAAGAATAGTTACAGTTATTGACAATAATGAATATAGCTATAAAGAAATTGACATGGATGAAGATTTAGAAATAGTAAAAGAAAGATTAAGTACATCAAGTATACCAAACCAACTAACTTATGAAACACCAACATCATCAAGAATAAGTACATCAAGAAGAGAATATATAATCCCAAAAAATTTAATAAAAAACACAAAAGAAAAAATAAATACATACCACTACTATATAACTGGAATCATGGAACAAAGAAAATATCAAATATTAATAAATACAGGACAAGAAGAAAATTATATTACAAGAGAATTAGTAACAGAAGCTGAAATAATAACTACTGAACAATTATGCCCTGAATTACATAAAGAATTAATAATAAATGAAGAAATAACAGAAAAAGAAATAATTATTGGAGGAATACCTTTAATAATACAATTTAAAATATGACAAGAAAATGAAAACGAAAATATTACACTAGGAATAAAATGGTTAGAAAAAGTAAAACCATACAGTCTAGGATATAAGCAATTAACCATAACATACAAAGATAAGAAAATAATAATAAAAAGAACAGAAGAATGAAAATATATATACTCGCAAAAATCATAGTAGAAGGATATTATAATAGATACTATACACCAATGATAGATACAGGGGCAGAAGCTAATATATGTAAATATAATTGTTTACCAACGGATAAATGGAAAAAATTAAAAACACCTATGGTAGTAACAGGATTTAATAATGAAGGAAGTATGATTAACTACAAAGCCAAGAATGTAAAAATACAAATATGGGATAAAATATTAATTATAGAAGAAATATATAACTTTGAATTCACTACGAAAGATATGCTACTAGGAATGCCATTTCTAGAGAAACTATACCCACATATAATAACAAAAACACACTGGTGGTTTACCACACCATGTAAAAATAAAGTAGGAGCAAAAATAGTAAATAAACATAGTGAACAAAAAAGCGGAAAAAGTAGAATGGTTATAGATTACTGAAATTTAAATGCAAAAACTAAAACATATAATTACCCAATACCTAACAAGATATTAAAAATAAGACAAATCCAAGGATATAATTACTTTAGTAAATTTGTCTGTAAATCAGGATTTTATCATCTAAAACTAGAAGATGAATCTAAAAAACTAACAGCATTTACAGTACCACAAGGATTTTATGAATGGAATGTTTTACCATTTGGATATAAAAATGCACCAGGAAGGTACCAACATTTTATGGATAATTATTTTAAGCAACTAGAAAATTGTATAGTATATATAGATGATATATTACTATATTCGAGAACACAAGATGAACATATAAAATTATTAGAAAAATTCATACATATTATAGAAAACTCTGGTATAAGCTTAAGTAAAACGAAAGCAGAAATTATGAAGAATCAGATAGAATTTTTAGGAATACAAATAGATAAAAATGGAATAAAAATGCAAACACATATAGTACAAAAAATAATCAATCTTGATGAAAACATAGATACAAAAAAGAAATTACAATCATTCTTAGGATTAGTAAACCAAGTAAGAGAATATATACCTAAATTAGCAGAATATCTAAAACCTCTACAGAAAAAACTAAAAAAGGATGTAGAATATGGGTTCGATGAAAAAGATAAAGAACAAATAAGGAAGATTAAAATATTGTGTAAGAAACTACCAAAATTATACTTCCCAGATGAAAATAAGAAATTTACTTACATTGTAGAAACAGATTCAAGTAATCATAGCTATGGAGGAGTTCTTAAATATAAATATGATAAAGAAAAAATAGAACATCATTGCAGGTATTATTCAGGATCTTATACGGAACCACAAGAAAAATGGGAGATAAATAGAAAAGAATTATTTGCATTATATAAATGTTTATTAACATTTGAACCATATATAGTTTACAACAGATTTATTGTAAGAACAGATAATACTCAAGTAAAATGGTGGATAACCAGAAAAGTACAAGATTCAGTTACAACAAAAGAAATACGCAGACTGGTATTAAATATATTAAACTTTACATTTACAATTGAAATAATCACTACTAACAAGAATGTTATTGCAGACTACTTGTCAAGACAAAGCTACCCAAACTGATCCAGATAATACAATGGAAAATCTACTTTTAGCCATGACTACACTTTTAAGAAAGTGGAAAGTATGGATGAAGAGATACAGATAATAAGAAAAACAGCTAGTAGTCAGCAGCATGACTCAAAAAATGCAGAGATAAGACGATCGGAAGTCTCTAAAATTCCAGAGCTAGAAGGTGACGTTGAGAAACACCTAAAAACTCATAACAGTTTGTTAAATACAGTTGCAGGAAGCAGCACAACTAGCAGTTCATCTGCAAAGAAGAAGGAAGAAATTAAACCTAGATACACAAACATAAATATGAACAATTTATTTTCAAAACCATTCGTACAGAAAAATATCCAAAATACCCAGAACGAAATATTCCTACCACCACAGATAAATACCTACAAAGAAAGTCTGAACCATGCCAAAAAGACATACAACCATATAACCCGTACATATATAGACAGCATACACAAAATACAAAACTTTTTAAACAAAAATCCAAGATCCCAAATTACCCAGAATCCAAATGAAGATTATATTACCCATTATCTAACAGGATACAATAAATTAATAGCACTACCAAATACAAGTGCAAAACTAATAGCAACCTGCTACAATTATGGATTACTAGATACTGTATATACACAAACAGGACAGAAGATAGCTACCATACCGGAGTTACACAGAGCATTTATGCAATACAGAAGAATAACTAAAGGAACGTTATTCTATATACGATTTTATTCAGCTACATCAGAGATATTATATGAAGAAATAAAGCCTATCATACAAATTATCAAGATCGGACTTACAAGAGAAATGCTCATACCAGAAAGAATAGAAGAACAAGAAGAGATAGAAAAAATAAATATTCCAGACTTTTATGCAAATAAAAGGATTATTGGAATATCCACTATACTAAATGAACTAGCAAACAACTACCTAAATCAGAATGCGATTTGGAGTTATTATTCAAGAGAACAAACAATGATATATTCAAATTGCAGAGAGATACGAGAAGTAGATATGGAAGAATTAAGACAATGGGTCTTAAGTCTTTTAAAACCAGAACAACCTAAGTAAAAATGGTATCAGAGCTATAGATTAAAAATGAACAAAGAAGAATTTGCTATAGACGAAAAAACATATGAAAACCAAGATGGATTGAAAATAAAAATAATATTTTCAAATTTAGGCAGAAGATATAAAAAAATAGGAGACCAATTATACCTAATGATAGAAAAAGAAACAGCAAGATTAGAAGATAGCCTGACAGCTATGACGAGAATAAGTAAAGAAAATGAAGAAATTGATAAGAAAAAAGAAATTGAAATTATTAAAAATCAAGCAAACAAGGAAATACAACAATTAGAAGAAACAAAAACACAAAAATTATAGCATTAGAAAAAGAATTAAACATGTTAAAAGCACTATATGAAAACAAGCAAAGAGAGAAAAATAAAGAAATAGAATTAACAGATGAGATAAATAAATTTAAACAAATATTACAACCAGAAGAAATTCCCAAAATTGAAGAAATAGATAACAATATAGATGACCAAAAGTCAGAATCAAGTGAAATAAGTGAAATATATACAGAACTTTTAGAAAATATAGAAAAAACAAAAAATATAGAAATAAATACAGGAGATGTAAATATGGATGAAAAACCTAGTATATCAGGTATAAAAAATCCAAAAGAATTATACCCAAATTATTATACAGTTAACTATGAACAACATGATAGAAATAATACACTATGGAATAATAGATTAAATAAGAAATGGACACCAAAACCAATATCAGAACAATATAATTTTTTAGATTTAGATTGCGTAGCAGATATAAATAAAACAATCAAACTATGGATAGGATATGTATCTAAATAATTAGTAGATAATAAAATAGGAATGGCAGAAACACCAGGATATATAGAAAGAACACTCATAGGAACAGTAAAATTACGGTTACACAATTTAACAAAGGAGAGTATAGATACCTTAAGAAGTAATAAAAAATTTAATGGTGAAATAGCAACAACAAATATAGAAATATTATACAAATATGAAATAGCCATAAGAAACGAATTTAGTAGTATGACTACAGAAATTGAAGAACAAAATAAGGAAAAACAAACAAATAGAAATCTAATAACAAAATTAGCAATATGTAATATGTGCTATATAGACGAATATACTTGTGCATTTAGAGAATATTATTATAAAGGAACATATAATACAGAAGAAGGCAAAGAAATAAGGAAATTATATTTCACAAAATTACCAGAACCTTTTAATTCTAAAATAATAAAAGATTGGAATGAAGCAGGATTAACAGATACTTTAGGAGCTAGGATAAAATTTCTACAACAATGGTTTGCACAATTATGTGAAAAATATAAAGAAGAAACAAAAATAGAAAAAATATTAATAAAAAACTTAAGATGTTGTAAAAATAAAACAGCACCACAATTTGGATGTACAGATACATATAATAAAAAATGAAAAACAAAGAAATATAATAAATATAGAACAAAATATAAAAGAAAAAAACCAAGAAAAAGATATTATGTAAAAAATTACCAGACTAAAAGATCATTTAGACCAAAAAAGAAACTAACAGAATGTACTTGTTATAACTGTGAAAAATTTGGACATATAGCTAAAGACTGTAAAGCACCTAGAAACCTAAAGAAAAAGCAAATAACAGAAATCATAATTGATGATGAAGAATATATGCAGATAGAATATATAGATTATGAACTAGATAGTGAAGATAGTATATATGAAATATCAGATACAGAAGATGAAATAGATAATGAAATAACTAAAGAGGATGATGAAATCCAATGACTGAAAAAGAAATAGAAGTAATAACACGTGAAGAATATAAAGATGAAGAATCCTCAGAACAAAAAATTATATTTGATAATAATATATTTGAACAAATAAAAGGAAAAGAATTAGACCTCAGTGTCGAAAAAATATTTGAAGTATCTACAATAAAAAATTGGTTCAAAAGACAAAAAGAAGAATACTACGTAGTTAGCCAAAAAGAACATATAATTGACTGTAAATATACAAAAGGAAAAGCCAAAATACCAATAATAAACAAGAAAAAAACTATATTACAAGAGAATTAGTAACAGAAGCTGAAATAATAACTACTGAACAATTATGCCCTGAATTACCTAAAGAATTAATAATAAATGAAGAAATAACAGAAAAAGAAATAATTATTGGAGGAATACCTTTAATAATACAATTTAAAATATGTCAAGAAAATGAAAACGAAAATATTACACTAGGAATAAAATGGTTAGAAAAAGTAAAACCATACAGTCTAGGAGATAAGCAATTAACCATAACATACAAAGATAAGAAAATAATAATAAAAAGAACAGAAGAATGAAAATATATATACTCGCAAAAATCATAGTAGAAGGATATTATAATAGATACTATACACCAATGATAGATACAGGGGCAGAAGCTAATATATGTAAATATAATTGTTTACCAACGGATAAATGGGAAAAATTAAAAACACCTATGGTAGTAACAGGATTTAATAATGAAGGAAGTATGATTAACTACAAAGCCAAGAATGTAAAAATACAAATATGGGATAAAATATTAATTATAGAAGAAATATATAACTTTGAATTCACTACGAAAGATATGCTACTAGGAATGCCATTTCTAGAGAAACTATACCCACATATAATAACAAAAACACACTGGTGGTTTACCACACCATGTAAAAATAAAGTAGGAGCAAAAAGAGTAAATAATAAACAACGAAAAACTACAGAATGGATAAGAGGAAATGAAAAAATCACACAAAAATTAGAAAATATAAGTAAAAATACAATTACTCAATTAGAAATTATTATATTTACAATAGACAAAGTAAAAATAATCCAGAATGAATTAGAAAAATTATATAATGATAACCCTCTAAAAGGATGGAATAAACATAAGACAAAAATAAAAATAGAACTTATAGAAGAAAATAGTATAATAACACAAAAACCCTTAAAATATAACTTTGATGACTTAACAGAATTTAAAATGCATATAAAAGAATTATTAGATAACAAGTATATACAAGAAAGTAATAGTAAAAATACAAGTCCAGCATTTATAGTAAATAAACATAGTGAACAAAAAAGAGGAAAAAGTAGAATGGTTATAGATTACCGAAATTTAAATGCAAAAACTAAAATATATAATTATCCAATACCTAACAAGATATTAAAAATAAGACAAATCCAAGGATATAATTACTTTAGTAAATTCGACTGTAAATCAGGATTTTACCATCTAAAACTAGAAGATGAATCTAAAAAACTAACAGCATTTACAGTACCACAAGGATTTTATGAATGGAATGTTTTACCATTTGGATATAAAAATGCACCAGGAAGGTACCAACATTTTATGGATAATTATTTTAACCAACTAGAAAATCGTATAGTATATATAGATGATATATTACTATATTCGAGAACACAAGATGAACATATAAAATTATTAGAAAAATTCATACATGTTATAGAAAACTCTGGTATAAGCTTAAGTAAAACCAAAGCAGAAATTATGAAGAATCAGATAGAATTTTTTAGGAATACAAATAGATAAAAATGGGATAAAAATGCAAACACATATAGTACAAAAAATAATCAATCTTGATGAAAACATAGATACAAAAACTTGTTATCTAGAGAACAAAAGTTCTACTACTATTCATGGAATTGAGGCATAATTACTTTATGATGCAATTCGTAATAGTCATAAAGAATGAGACGAATGGAGATTCATAAACATTCACACACATAGAGACTTTGCCTCACATACCTT